>NW_019214582.1:0-99187 GCF_002532875.2 Varroa jacobsoni
CAAGTCATTTACTCAAACAATTACTGGGAAGCGCGTCGTCCCGAAACGCACGAACGGCCAATAAGGAACAAATTTGTTGGCGTTTATCTCACTCGCCTATTCGTTTTGTGCTTCGTCTCTCCACAGAGAGATCATCTGTGAAAAGAGATGGACAGCTTCCTTGAACGAGTGCAATTGTTTTGATCACGCTCTGCCTTCACTGGATGAACGAATGGCTCCAGAGGAGGCATATTTTGCATGCTTCCAATGGATTTCTGAGTGGTAGAACAACGCAGTCATGGCTTATGTTTGTCTACGCACGGCAATGCCGGTTAGCGGCTGGTAATTGATCATGAACCTAGAACTTCTTTATCGAACATAGGTGCTGCTGCCGCCGCAACGCAAGAGTGAAGCACTTATGTCGCACAGCCTGTACAGTCGTACTGTGTGAAAGATAGAATAGATTTAGCTAGAAGGGTGCATCAGTGGGGCAGAGACATAATAATAATGTAAATTGTCAATGGGCAAGAAATTATCTTTTGTTGAATCTGAGTGTGTTTGGATAATTAGGTGTCAAGCACGCATTCAAACCACAAAATTATCTAGGGAACGTTAACTGATTCAAGTAAGCCGTAATCGAAAATAGTTCCTCGCTTTCTCCCCTACAAATGTCCAAATAAAAAATTACGACCGAACTTAACATATTAACTTCGAGGCTCCTGCACAAGAACACTCTGAGCAATAGCACCTCCAGTGACGAATGACGTAGAAGCAATGTTTTTCTAAAGCGAATGCCCTACGTGCGTGCAACCGAAAAACTAACGCCCTCAACAATATCTTCTTAACGTCATCGGCCAATTTATAGAGTTTAATCAGTTACACCTTATACGACCTTTTCTTATCCTCGGTAATCTACCGTAGTTTTACAACGTACGATCTTCACTGTTATTCATCTTCGACGTTTATGTTCAATCACGTTTCAAATGATCGCAACAACAAGCTGTCAAAGTTTGTTTTTTGTAAATGACTATGTGAAAATGATGTTGAAACCGTCTAGTCGGATGACAATGTTTAAATTAGCCACAGGTAAGCTACACCATCTTCCAAACATAGAAAGGAATGGTAAACCATTAACTATATATAAGATATAATTAAATGTCACTTTTGCTGTATACGCATCGAATTCACTACTTTTGTCCATGTACTATATACCTCTAATTGTATACATAAGAGCTACATCGCTACGAGACTTTTTTTGAGCAAGAAAAAAGCTAGAAACAACGACTTCCGCAAGCAGAACTCCTCTATAGAAAGTGGCGAAATTGTTGTCATTTTATCTCCGCGGTCTTACCTCAACGAGCTGTTTAAGTTCCAGTTTTTCTTGCTCAACTCGAAGCTATTAAGCTAATGAGGTGAACTGAGCTGACCTGTCTGGACCTACCTTAGCGTATATACCTGGGCCTACCTTATACAACGTCCTGCCAAGCCGCTGAAGTAAGATTATATTACTAATTTTGGAAACTGCTAATCACTAGAACCTAAAACATTTAGCTAAAACAAACGTAATAGAAACGCTTATGTAACGCCCAAATCAATTTACAGACAGAAATACGTATCACAAAAATTGTAAACACACAGATGCGACGGAATATCCCATGTGACTATCGTTGTTTTGCTTGTACATCTGCTGCTGCCGGAAATTTTGCCGCTATTGTATCGTCCCATAACGCCATTGGTGAAGTTAAGATAGGCTCAGCGTATCTTTGTTTAATTAAGTTTGTAATTTTACATATTGTGCTACTACCGTTCAGCATCGTTTCAAACGGCCGGTTCCCATATTCCGTTCGAAACCTAGACCACCTCACATGTCCCTACTTTTGGTGGGCAAACACACGATTACTACGCCATTATGGGACAGGTTCTGTTTGCATTGGTGCTTATGAGCGTACCAGCACCAGATAGCTCGAAGTAACACCAGAACGGGTCAATACGATTTAGTGACAAAAAGAAGTCGTACTTGAAACTTAACTGTAGCTGAAAGTGAGTCCCACATTAATAACTCTGCGTGTGCTTTGAAACATATGTTCTTTAAAAAAAAAACAGATTCTTTCGACCTTGTACGATCCCGGCATTTCTTAACACGACCCGGGATCTTTTTTCAGAACCTTTAGAA
This sequence comes from Varroa jacobsoni, assembly GCF_002532875.2. Classification (NCBI taxonomy): domain Eukaryota; kingdom Metazoa; phylum Arthropoda; class Arachnida; order Mesostigmata; family Varroidae; genus Varroa; species Varroa jacobsoni. The sequence continues at coordinate 2,153 of NW_019214582.1, forward strand.
GGCCCGTTATTATAATGCTATAATAAGAACGTTTTATGTTTGTATAATGTAAACAGTAGACCTTCTAGCAAAAAAAAAGTCCAGCTTCATATCAACTCTGTGCAACTATGACGATTTAGAAGAATATAAATCGATTCCGTCCTATCACTAGGCTACGATGAAATCTTAGCTTGTGCTTCCAACCCGATTCGCCAGCGAGTGCTAATTGCTTAGGAAGTTTTCATCTACTTTTAATATATAGTTCAATTAGTCTAGCCTTTCGACGAAGGCTGCTCGAATTTCGAGACGCTTACCGCCGCTGAAGTTTAAAATGAAACCAGAAACTCGGTGACTTCGTCGTAATCGTTTTATCTTAGCATGCCCTCGCCAAAAACTTTGGCCTCCAAAAAAAATAAAGATTTTTCTTCATTAATTTAACGCTGCAACTGTATGGGCCCGTATCAAATGGACGTATGAAGTTTACCAACCGCTACCTCAAGTTACAATGGCAACATTGCCTATTTTACTATACATTGAATAGATGTGCTAAAGCAGAAGAGGTTAACTCATGCTTTTACGGTAAAGCCAATAGAACATCGTGCATCTCAAACGACTGCAAAATTACGATGTTACCATTTGGAAAATATAAAAACACAGGGTATAAAAGAAACATGCGGGGATATTATTAAAGCATGAACCGTTCATTAAGGTCCGACTGCCGACTGATATGACGTCGTTTTTCGGTTCTTCACGTGTACGTGTACGCCGTTTAATGCATACTAATATATACGACTCAATCTAAATCCGAGAAAATAGTCATTAGGTCTCTATTTATGACGACGTAATTACCGTACAAATATCACTATTAGTATTATTGTATGAAAAGAAGAAGGCCAGATACGGCTTTGTCATTCGCAGAGGGAAAACATTTTCGATCTTTTTTTAATTATGACTATAGGAGAAACGTACATAGAAAGGATTTTTTTTCATTTGCACTTTTGCATTTGAACTGGAAGCGACACTTGGTAATAAAGTATAAAGAAGTTCTAACTGAAATTTCATTGTGTGCCCGTTAGCTGTTCAGCGCCCCAAAGCTTCCAAGGATCGATCTGATAATGTACGCTACTAGGCCAGTTTGTTCTGTGGCCGCCATTTTGATAGGAGTTATTTGCAATATGCCGCTACGTACCCACAGTTTCCACAACATCGAAGAGGTTCGGATCATCAAAATAATTAGAGCGACCTTGTAGATGATAATGTTTGTCAGGCGCGGCGTGCGGTATATGACGGCTTGTACAATCTTGTATAGACAACACGAATTGGACTTTATATAGTGCATATTTGCCTCGAGCCGTAATTGATGCTGGTGCGTGTCGATAGTAATATGTGTCATGATAGCGCAATCGAGCTCGATTCACCAAAAGACATCACAATTAAATGGAAAGTCAGACACTGTTGGAACCTTGCCTCTGATATTCGCCAGAAAATCTGAATTTAGCTTAGAAGTAGACGAAGGTAGCTCTACGCTAGATCGGGTTGAATCAGCTAAAATTACTCCTACCTAGCTGACTCGGTGAATCGAATATTAGCCAACTAACTTACGAAGGACTTGCGCCAACAAGCATCGTAACGTGTGGAGGCCTTTTTTGCGACAGGACCGATCGAAGATGCTTGACGCCCTGTGCTCGCGTTGAAACGAGCGTATCAGAGTAACTAAATGTATGTACATACCAAAAGCTCTGTCATCTAGGTTTCCGATTCATTCTATGGATAGACCTCTAGTGCATCTGTGGACCAGCACACACATCTAAAAGGGTCTTCAGTCAAAAAAACCTATCCAGTAATTCTTTTCGAGACGGAATACGCATACCCATCACGAGCACGGTGCTTCAAAGATCTGCTACCATCTAGAGTGTCCCAAATATTGATTCTGCTAATCATTAGCAAATGATCTGGCTCTCGCTGAAGCCATTCATTCATATTTCCCTCTAATGTATTCCTAGACCATTATTACGATATGTCAAACTGAATATTTCTAGATATTTGTAGCACTTAAATCGTCTCTGTGGTAGAACGTGCGTCTAAATGCACTTTTTACGTGAACAACGTTACGCGCTCTGAAGAAGCTGAAGATGAGTAGACTTCAATATTCGTGCAGCCATACCTGTGATCTTAATCCAGTTGGCAAATATTCAAATGCTTTTACTATGTAGATATGAATCGGCCAAAGATCGCTGGCCATTTACGAATATGAACACTGCACAGATCCGGTGGGACGCACTTCTGGCTGTATCGACTTCACTATATTAGTTAATGGTTAGGCTACCGCGTAAGACGGTCGAATAAGGCGCTCCTAACGATACTGCCGTCTTTGCTACGAACGTCTGCCATCATTGTATATTATAATATGATATTTACCTCGAAGTGATCGATGCATCCCGAGGTGACTATACCCACGGCAAGCATCTGTACCATAATAAAATCAACGGCAGTGGACAACCGACAGTCAGGACGGGGGGAACTGGTTGATAGCGAGGATAAAGGATGTGCAAGCCACCCCTTCACGCCTCGGCTTGGCTGACGGCTAAAAACAGCGGTTCTGATGAGGTAGGCGAATCCCGAACTGGAGAGAGGACTTTGCGGAAGTATAATACCCTGCGTTAGCAGTGGCAGGTCGAGCGAGACAGTGAACCAAAGCAGAAATAAAAAAGAAAGTACCTTTACTTTTACATTGATAGAGCTTAAAAGAATAGTAATTGCAAGACGTGATTTTTTTCAGAGCCGCGCCGTGTCTCTGTGCGATCGATGAGTGCCTATGTCGGTCTCTGTGGCTCACATGATGTAAGTGCGCTCGATCCTTTCAGTGTTATTCTCTACTCCCGTAATGATACGAGTATGTCTTGGTATCCCCTCTGGATCTCCCAACTTTCGCGTCCGTTTCATACATGCGAGTGAACCAGATGATGGATCGGAGTGCGAGACACCCATCGGAGGGTGCGCGTCCATAGCAAAATGGGTCCCACAAGCGAATGTCGTTCTTTCTCGTTCCCACCGTCGCCCCTTTTTTGCCGCTTTGCCCCTGTCATCCTTCCTAGAGACGCAGATGATGAGGAAGCGATGAGGTAAAGGGGTAAACGGAACTGAGTGGTGGGGATGAGTTTTGGACAGCTAGCGTGTTCAGATAGGTCTAAACTACGGTGTCAGTAAGGATAGGCGCTGGAAGCCTAGGCCTAGAAGGAGACAAGGTAGTTGAGGACTAGGAGCACAGACGAATAGGCGAAGCAAATACGAACTCAGTGATGGGTAGTCAAGTATGGAGTCGTAAGGTGCAGGCTTAGGAGCCTATCGCGGAGGCTGGCTGGAGTGACTGGGGTGAGCAGCGTGGGGTAAGAGAAAGTGAGAGAGCGAGAGACGATATGTCAGCGATATGATGGGCAGCAGCCAAACGGGGATAAGTAGTATGGGCAATAGAAATAGCCGTGGTAGTAGAGTTAGAAGAACCTTAAAAGAGGGGTAGAAGAAGGGGTAGCGAAAAAGGAGGAAGGGATGAAAATAAGGAACTTTTGGGGAACTCAGGGTAACTGTCATATGGAGCGGAAATGCGTTTTAAAGGGAAGCAAATACGGGCACACTCAAGGATTTGAGGGGCACGGGTTTATTTCGGGGTCTCCATTCGTCCGTTCCTCGTCCGACCGAACTGCGACCGAAGGCGGCGAAAAGAAGACGCTTACGCACTGCTCATGATGATGATGCTTATGATGATAGAGCTGACTACGACGTTGATCATGAAAAGGTTTAACGGTGAGAGGGTCGTAGGTTTGACGACGAGAAACGACATGGGGAGCAGGAAGAAGGGTTTAAAGTTTGTTGTTCCCCCTTCGTTTCGATCTCTCTTGCTGTGGCAGCTTCCCTTCGGCGTTTCCCTCTGGCGCTCTCTTCGTTACCGCTGGGTTACGGCCGCTGACGGGCTTAGACCTCGAACGAGCTGTACGAGCCGCCTGCTGAGAAATTAGAACTCTGCTGTACACTACGAGTTAGCACTGATACTGCGACAACGAGGATGACTAGTAATAACACATTCTCACTACCTCAGCCGCTGTTACATGAGTAGATTTGACTAGACGAGAGTTGTTCTGAGGATGGCAGCCGTTCGGCCGGGGGAAGGGGCTCTCCAAATTGCAGGACCTAGCGACGGAAACTAATATAATGGGTAAGCTGTGGCTAGCCAACATGTCTGGGCACATCCCTTGCTATGTATGTACATTGTGTTTCGAGTTCGTACTACTATTTTCAAAGCTCTTCGTGGAAAATTCACACATGAAAGATGGAAAGCTAATCCCTGCCTACTACTAAGATATGTCGGGTAATTAACATTTTTGGCTGGAAGCTGATAGTAATAATTAACTTTTACGGTTTGATAGAATTGTGGAAGACGTTATGTAATACTGGCTTAAATAGGGTTTCGTTTGATGGGGGGCACCTACGGCGACTAAACAGCTTGTTATTCTTACGTCGTCTTCTTAAATATTCACTGAGCTAAAACGGACCTTAATCCTAATTATACGATCATATTTTAAATGCTTATTTTGCAAATAGAGGTTTAGAGTTCATTACATTTTGCTCAACACGAGCTAACTAACCGCGACGTAATCAAGGTAGCAAAACCATTGACGTATTAAATGAAACTGTAGGAATAGGCTGTTCTGATCGTCAAACGAATTTAGTTTACATCGTTTTACTAATCCATATTTTGAGCTTAATCTATTGAGTTAACGATGTTAGTAAAAGTCTGCAGGTTTTTATAACCCTCCATATGTAAATCGTATTAAGCTGCGGCTTATTTTATGTGCGCCTGCAGGACAAACCGCCAGTTCATACGAGTGATATCAATTTTCCATGGACTTTTATGCAGATTTGCTAACAACGATCTTTCTACAGTGTCTATGGTCCCATATCAACAAAATATTTATACGCTGATCTTGATTGTCTTTGATCACAACAAACTTCAAACGAGATCATAGTGATAATTAAATATTCCACGGTCATCTCGCTGACGTTTTGTATGTCCACACAGTAAAAGCTGCCTAGAATTAACTAAATAGCTAATAAAACACGAAATATCCTTTGTTGCCAAACATTCTATCGTTACACGTCGAGAAAATGAGCAAACTGAATTAGTTATTATTCTTAAGTTACCGGCGCCGTTTTTTTTCTAATATTCACTTTATCCAGGCTTGCCATAGTCTACCTACAATGGATCGATAAATGTCAGATGTTACTAACCTATAAAATCGTGTGGGGAAGGAAATTAAGGTTATAGGTATGTTCAAACACAATTGGAAATTCTGCGTAAATTTTATTCGGTGTATTTATAATAATAATGGCAAGCAGGTACTAAATACTTGCGTGTATACGTGTAATATTATCTTATTGAAAGCGCTTTTACATGAGTGTTCTAAGATGAGCAAACTATGGCTGTTAAGTATATGTGTATTGCGCCATGGTGGCCTTTACTATATCTAGGACGAAGCGTCATTTCACCATATGCTACACCACCACAGGTGTGTATTTTTCAATTAATGCGAAGCTATTTTATTACGATCGTCTTACAGTTTCGCCCGCAGTCGTTGCTAACGAAATTCATGTTATCTGCCTCCTGTTCAGTTGAAAATTGGGAATCCTTTTTCAATGGATGCGAGCTATCGGCTAGATAATTTTCAGGCTAGAATCAATCGGTCCAAATAAATCAGTATGTGTAGCAAACGGAAACCTAGAGCGCCCTTTCGCAAAGTCTCGCTAACAAAACCAGGTACATGGCTACCATGAACGGCAGGGGCCTTTTCGACAGAGAAACTGCTCTGTCAAGACGAATGCAGGCTGTTATTAGATATTTGTTTTTTTATTATTAATCGAACTGACTTCGCTCCACTCGTGATTATGTATTTTTCTCGAGCAGCAGCGAAAAGATGTTGAGCACTTCGAGCTGGAGATGGCTAGCTCATAACTTGAACGGCGAGCCTTAAAGAGGAACACGGCGCTGTCGCTGTCACCCTGCTGCCCTCCGAGAGACAGCTGGTAGATACTTAGCTAGGTCTGAGAGTTCGAGTAGCAGGTACCAAATTATATGGATCGCAACTTTTTCTTAAGTAATACCTATTTATCTTGAAGTTGACTTTTCAATTGAAGCTATTGCCTGGAATGATCGCATAAAGCAGCGGAACGAAGGTACGTTGATAGGGTGCCCACAAAGTAATACAGTTTCGTCTAGGGTTCAAACTTCTAAAATGATAAAATTACATTTTATTTTAGACATATATAGAATTTTTGCTTGGAAGTTTTGCTTGAGTTTGCGAAATACAGACGCCTTTTGTTCGTTAATATGATGAACAACCAATGTTTCCTTATGAGCCTGGACAAGGATTGGCTTGAAAGGTACACCTCGAACAAGTAGCCCTTAAACGTGAGCCCAGAGAATACAAAGCAAAGAAGAGATAATTGAATTCCTTTAACACACCATGCTTGTCTTGAACATTTCCGCTATTTGCTTGGGGCTAACTAAGTGTATCCTTATAGACACGCCACTCCTGAATTACAATTACCATTCATGAAGGCAATATTTAGAAACCCTTATTCGTACTCTTACTTGGAGTTACTGATTGTGTGCCGCTATGATGGAGGAACATACCATTCTAGGTAGAACTGCTTCAATACACAGACATTATCCGTCACACACTTAATATGAGGTATGCAGTATCTATCACAGTGGTTATAACGGCAACTCAATCATTGATCCTGCCTGGGAGTAATCTTCACGATTGCGTGTAGCAGTGTCCTGTCGACCGATACAGGGACACACGGCCGCATGTTACAACGGAATGGCAATATTAGAAGCGCAAAACGAAAAAAAAAATAATAATTATTAGAAAATCCATTAATGACGCAAGTCGTGTGTACCTGCGTGTGTAACAATTTTGTGTGTAGTACACGTTATAGGAACCGCAACAGCTCCAATAACTTGTTCTAATTATTGTTTGGTAACAGAGAAACTCGTAAAGTGTATGGAACGCGTATGCGCACCCTAAGTGAAGTGTGAAATCATATTTTTTATCTTTCTTAACTTCTGTTCGTGGATCAAATAAAGTTTGCAGCCTTAATAACATACATGAACTTATAATAGCCAAAGTAGCCTTGGTCCAGTATATAAATGAATAATAATTGTTTGCCTGCACTACAGGCAGACTCGACTACGTACGTACAATACATTACGTATACATCTTTTTGTTGCACATGTGCATTTATTCTTCTAGTGCTTTTAGTTTCTGTGGTGTCTACGACCCGGAATGTTTATTTTTGTTCGGCGCTCCGTTTGTCACAATTGTCGAGGTATATGAGTCAGGCCAAACCATCTGCTAGGATCTGTTTCCTGTCGAGGCTCCAGTATGTACGAATGTGCGTATATAACGTATTCAATGTACCTCCCAGTACCGTAAAAGGATACTAATTACAAGATTCGATGTTGCCATTATAAATGGGGGCAAAATGTTTCAACGAAACCAGTCCCGTCTCAAATAGATCAAACAAAATCAATGTCTGACGGCATATCTGGTTCCACTAGGTTTTGCTATAGGTCCAATAGGTTTGCTACTAGAGCTATTCAGACAAAAAGATCTATATTTCGTTTCATTTCTTAGATGTGACATTCACTTTGATCGAAGTTTGCGAACTTTAATGTCGATTCGTTACTATTTGTTGCGGTTTTATTCAACTAGAGTTCGTTATCTGTATTACACTTTAAATAACAAACAAGAGAAATCAGTGTAGGCATAACTGATTCCTGTTTATCAACACACCCCTGCCTTACTTATCATTCATATACGAATAAAGCTGGCACAAGCTGTATCAAAGATTAATACTTTTTCGGATTTTTGATATTAGGCCTTATGTTTTACACCGTTAGTCACCTATCAGACAGGCGGCTGGCTTCCAGCTGTCACGAAACAAAATCTGTCTAGGCCCAGGTCCGAACCTAGACCATTAGAGTAGACTAAGTATTGAGCCCACAGTACAGAACGGTATGCCATAAACTTCTATTGTTTTGGGTTGGTGTGTCGTAACGGGGAAGACCCTGCAGGTCGCCACATTCGAAAGTAGCTAAAGGAATTGGAAACTAAGATTGGCCTCTGTCGCGATCAGTTTACGGACCGCGTCGACGACAGGTCTGAAACTGAGCACGAAACTATTACTTCTTTTTTTTTTCTTTGTTACGTATAAGTTCCCTCAAGCCGCAATTACAGTGCATTACCAAACCGTTCATGTTAAATCGAATTCGAAACGCGAATTTTTGTCAAAATAAACATTCATTGACATAATATTCAGCCTTTGACAAATAGTCAGGGCTACACATTCGCAGATATAACATAATAGTAGCCATATCGGTACGGCAATGACAATGAGGGGGACAATACAAAGTTATAGCACCTTTCCTATATTTCAATTCCAGCCGCAAACGAGGTTCTAAACATTAAGATCTATCGAGGCCTTCAAGTGCTCCACAGCGCTGTGCCAATGTTAGACCCTGCTGTTTTTTTTTTTTATATGCATTATATAACCTATTTTGCTTATAGGAGTCGAGGAGCTTCAATTTTCTGCTATGTATATATTCAGTTATATAGGATAATCAAATGAAGCCACCTAGAAATTTTAGAAAAAATTAGAAAAATATTTGAAATTGATCGAAAACTTGTTTTTGAAGCCTGCCTCCTTCTGCTTTCTGATAATAGTGCTTTGTCACTAAAAAATTAACTTTAGAACCCTGTGGAAGGAAAAACGCTTACTGAGGCTAGTATTTGGTGCCCCCATTCCTCCTGCGATTCGGCACACTTCTAATGGACGATCTCCGTCACGCCGAGACCTCGGGTTTAAGTTTAGAGCGTCGCATTCTTAATTCATAAAACATTCGTAATCTGATGTCAGACCTTGTCTCGCCGTTTGACGTAATGCCACATATTCCCACCGGATTCAAGTTGGGTGAATTTCCAGACTATGACAGGAGCTTATCACTGTTAGCGAGACACACCTCGAAAATACACCTGGGATAGTGTTTTTCTTCCAAATTATTTTGCTGTAGTGTCGCTTCCGATAATACCGTTGACGAAACGTGGGGCTCTTGCAACGTGGACAAAACTCACGGCTCGCACCATTATCTGAATATTTAACCCACTGAACCTCACAGGAACCGTAGAACCTTTCACTGGAACGCTGATTGACCTGTTAAGCATTACTATTGAAAATCTCGAACGTGGTTCGGCTGGAAAACAGATTTCTTCTCTCGGTCGGCAAGTGTTCAATTTTGAAATTGATTAGCCCGCTTGAAGCGCGCATCTTCCTGCATGCAGTTCCGACAAGCTTTTTTGGCTCGTTCATGGCTGCTATAGTCACTCATTTCAATATGGCGTCATAGGATCCGCATCAAAGGAGTGACTCTGTGTTTTGCCATCTTTTGGAACTACAAATCAGTTTTTTGTTAAATCTGTTCTCCTTATTGCGCTTTGCACCGTTATCTGTCTCTCGTTTTCTATATGTCTTGATGACAACATTGCTGCTTATTTCGACGTTCCGACCCACTCGGCAATCTTCCATTGCGAGTGAATCTGGCTATCCCGTGAGCCTCCGTGGATTCTTTTCGCAATTCCATTACGGATTCATGAATACCAAATTCACTTCAAAGGAATCTGTAGTCATAATAACGTCATTGCCATTGAATAGATGAGAGTAACGATACCATCTGTATCACACGTCGAATTGTCTATGTTTGTCCATACATAGAACAAGACGAAATACCTGAGTTGGCCCGAATGTTCATACACGATGTGGTGAACAGTCGTTGCACACGTGCTGAGAAGTGTTTTTCCTTGCACAGTGGTTTAAAAATGCTTTTCTAGCGACAGGGTCGTCACATGTGCACACATGATTCTATTAGAAAGCAGAGGGAAGCAGCTTTCACATAAAAACAACGGATGCAGCTACTTAGTTCGATTACCGAGATGCTTTTAACCACCCTCGACAATGTGTAACATTGTTAGGTGGCCTTATTTGACTGGTCGATAACCGTACGAAAATTGCCGTTAGCAAACCGGCAAAATCTGTTGAAGAGACAATAGACACGGTGCTCCACATAAGCTTAGCTTATATGTAAAGTTGAACAAACTCGTATTACGATCGTGATTATTATGGCCTATTTTTAATTGGTTATTTACGTTAAAATATATAGAAAAATGCAAAACAATTGTAGTACCATATGGAGTTTTTCCCTTCAGTCGCAATGACAAGATTCCCAAGTACAAAACAACAGAACAGTTCAAACCCGTTATCACCTGTTAAGCCCGGTTCTAACCTGAGTAGGCTCGTTATCGCCAGAGGCTACATACGGACCGTATAACTGCAGCGCTCATCTGAGTACTCAAGAGTCTCATCAAGTCGACCTAGATATAATCATCTAGTGAGGACTTCATCGGATATTGCGTCATAGAGTCATCATTCACGATTCACTTTGCGGTAAGGAGTGTTAAACATCATGATAAAATCCCCCGTAGCTGGAGTTTCAGGAAAATATATAATAGCGCTCTATCGACCTGTTGTACTTTTATTATTCTCGATTGCACCAGAAGCCTCAATATGCAAAAGATATAAGTTTTCTAATAAAGGTGGAGAGAATTAATGTACATTATGGATAAATTTAGTGTGTGATTTAAATTTCCAACAGAAACTGGCAAATCGGAGAAAAAATTGTTCTAATGGTTTAAAAGGTATACCGAGCCTCTACACCTACTGAGGTCCTCCTGCTGTGTAACTCAGGCGTTCCTCACAGGAAAAGCCTCGAGAAACGAACAAACATATAGTAAAGTATATGTGTATATATATACATATAGTAAACTAATTAGCGTTTCGGTTGCTAATAACACCATTGCTATACGGTTTCGTTTGAGCCTTCAAGCCTACCATCGGCCTTTTTGATAGCTTGATACGTAGATGGTTTTTCATCTATTCGTACGAGAGATTACTTTTCAACCGCAGATCTATAGGATCCTTTCAATGCCAATAGCAAGTGCATGTTGATTACGAGAAAGTATTTACAGCAGTGACCCAAGCAAATTTAAGAGTTCCCGGTCGTCGGATCTGTAGTTAAACCCAGTACGCGTTAATAATTATCAAAAACATGATCACACTTTTATTGTATTGGCACATGTTGCAGAATCAATGCACGTCGTACCAACTTAGCAGCATATCCTAGATAGCTATGTAAGAGACAAAGTTGTTTTTGCTATTCGATACTATAATAAACACCATCGACATTGACAATTTTTGTTTAGTTTATTGAATAGTTAATTGGGTTTAGAAAATTTTCCTAACCCATATTTTTGTTAGCCTTCATGGCAAGACATTCTCATTTACTTGGTTAATCCTATGCATTGAGACAAATCTTACCCAGCTAGTCACTTTTATCCAGGCAATAACTTACCGTAGGATTTGTTAATCCTTCTTCAATCATTAACATTATTACCATACAAGATATAACTCCGTGTAAATAGCAACCCGGTGATGTTTTTCCAATTGTATAAGAGGGCACAGAAATTGATAAATGCGAGCGCGTGGTCGCGTAGGCAAAAGTTCGGAAGCTGGGTAAGACAAAAGGAGAATAATAATAATTTTTATTTATTCTTCAGTAATAATTCATGTATGGAATGTATGTATCAGCCAATACAATTGACATAAACGCCAACTATACTGTTATCAGTGATATTTTTTGATTTGTTTTAATTTTCTATCATGACCGCTGTGGGTCATCAGTGTTACCTTGACGTTTCCTCACTGAAGTGCCAGTGAGGTCATATGTCTAAGGGCAGCTGTAAGCAAGAATCCGCCGTAACTTTAAACAGGTTCCTCCTGTTAAAAATATATACATCAAACCGCAGAAGGCTTTTTTTTCCAGAGGATACGCACACTCTCATTCGCTTCATATATTATATGACGTTATTCGCATCCTAAAGCGTATGCGCTCGACCCAATGACGTCAAGCGAACGAACATCCAACCGTGCCGGTGTTTCTAAGGGAATGACAAGGGCTAACTTCGTCCGAGGAATACATACGAGCGGCTGAAATCTTATTGCTTGCTGTAGAAGGTAGTACATTTGCCAAACAATCTAGGCGCTGGTAGAATTAAAAAAGTCGCTGATCAAACAGAGGATTTTCGGAAACATTACGGCCGCTAGGAGGTCAAATGCACAGAAGTGACACGTGGTATGACAAAGATGGTTGAGCTTTTGCAGCACCGTATCATTGCATGAAAAGCACGCACTTTTAAGGGTTAAACTCCAGTCCATTTGAGACTCTCTACGTCAGTTATGCTAGTATCGCTGGTATAAAATACGCCACTTCCAAAATATTTGCCTTAGGCTGGAAGCATATTTTATATAGGCAGAATTTTATATCATCTCATAGAAAAATTCATTCGCAGTGAACCATATGTTGGTACAGCAGCTGTCACATCGTCAGACAAGGGTATTGCGATTGCGCTGCAGACCTTAAGAGCCACAAATATTTAGGTTCAGTACCTTTAAACACGGTTTTATCAGATAAGCCTGTTCCATTTGATATTTTCGGAGATAGTCAGTTGATCATGAATGCTGCGCTGGTTCTCGTTGACAGATAATACGTAGTTATATATAGATCTATACAACGCGAGTAAAATCTCTAGGGCCACCGTCAAAATGTACGTAACATGCATTTCGAGGATTAAAGCTTTATCTAGAAGGCTTGCGTTCAGATAACTTGAGTAGGCTTGATCGTCGAGCAAAAGATAAGAACTAAAAATAAGGCCAAATCGCCGTATTTACTCGATACGAGGGGAGTACACTAACGCTTAAGCCGAAGTACAATTTCCCTACTTGATTTTTTTACAAATTTAGTCAATTTTGTGAGGGGCGTCTTGTTGACTATCTCTATGTGCGATGTTTGTGGCGCATACTGTGCGTCAAAAGGATCGATACGCAACCGCCGTCTGCCAAACATTTTACTTTCGCGAGGGCTTCTAAATATGAGGTAGCTATTCATTTCGAAAAGGCGGATATTTTTGCCGGCGTAAAATAGAGTATTGCGTTTTTATGTAGATTTTCGAGTTTTACGTCCAGCGCTATTGCCTAACTCTTGATTCAGCCAGCTGATGGATCTTCCGGGGCAAATCGAACCGTGTGTCCAAGTTCCGCTCTGTCCCTGAGCAACTTGACAACACGGCGGCATTATGGAGGCACAAAATATACACTCGAAAAGAAAATCAATTTTTCACTATTTGTATCTATGAAGGGATAAATGCCACGCGAATGAGCTATCCCCGTAATACGTAAAAACGTAATGCATTTAAAAAAAATAGGTAACACATTTAGCAAGTAAAGCTATTCAGCGTTTCCTTTCCTTACGCAGTTGATGTCAGGTGCCGTGAAAATGAGAATCGTTTCAGAAGTAGCTTTAGCCTATGTTAAGAAGGCCACACCTAAATGGATTCTATATTGAATAGCCCATTTAGTATAATTCTCATATGACGATCCTTATTTAATAACGAATATCGGGTTTGTGGACAGGAGCTCTGCTGACCTACGCTTTTGTCTATGCTGCGATGAGATTTTGACTACACTGACGCTCAAGTACGACTTATCACGCGTGTTCGGATCTTTATCGTCGCACTGCGGCACGTTAACTTAGGAACGGCGAGTTTTATTATCAGTTTGGTCATATAGTTGATGCAGAGTAAAAAATCTAAACGAAGCCACTTTGCAGAACTTTTCGGCTCTTTTCTATGGCATGACCGTAGATTGATTTAACCAAAGATTCGAAAATATTTCGCATAAACGCGCATCCATTTTATCCGTTCACCTTATTGTAGGTTTCGAATGATGCGACACGTCCAACACATTTTACACTATACGATTTTAACACGTTTTACATTATACCTGTATGGTACTTGCTATCGTGTGATAATCTGTTAACTCGCTGAAATGGTATATTACTTTTATTTCGAAGGCGATTAGACATTTACTGTATCTCATTGTGAAGAATAGTTATATTATGTCCTAATAATGAAGAATAATTACATCTCAAACTCTTCTTGCCAATATATACATATATATATATATATATAACTGCTACAACCTGAGCTAATCTGTTCTGTCTGTCTAGGATGTTATACAGTCCGGTTCGCTGTGTAGTCGCGGGTTGCGCTGGATATTCCATGAAGATCAAGTAGTATAAAACGAGGAAATGACAATATTTGAAACATGAAGTAAGACTCGACTTCAGCAAGGTGACACAGAGGTACACAAGTAACGTTTCGCAGGACATGTAGATTCGAGAGAGGATTATGTAGGGGTGAGCTATTCAAATAAGAAGCCCGTTTAATCTCCAGAACTCGTATGCCAGGAAAATAAGTTCAGGCAAACAGTTACATCATACGGACGAAAAACGAACAGCACCGCACAGGTGATGGCATAAAATATCTCGTATCTACCAAAACAAACGATATGAACTCAATATTTCAAGCTTATTCGATGGGCCAGTAATGCCGTCGACAACATAACCTCAAAGCACAAGCCAAATAGCTAGGATATTAGATAAGAAAGTAGTTAGACGGGAACTATGCGACTAACGATTAAGTTATGTAACAGGCAACGGAGCATTAAGTTTGCCTGACAAGTAAAGGAATCTTATGCCTCGGTAAGCCACGAACAAAACATTTTTCAATCACCGTTTCGCTGGTTTGAAGTTAAAAATACATTCAAAAGTTCGTAGTCGTAGAGCTGTAATGGTATCGGAGCGTATATGTTAATACAATCAGCATAACACTTGACCAGATCAAATGCAAGGATGTATCCAGCACACCATAAAATATTATTATACAACAAAGATACCATGCAGTGTACACTTAATCGTGGGCCTAGGCTCGACCTACAGTTGCCCGTCAGTACTGGAGTGATATGCAGCTAAAGTTGCTTACCCATTTCGCTCGACTAATCTGCCTTCCCTATCCCTCAATCAATCAGGTGTGTCTTCAACAAACAAACGTGTGTCTCTTTCTGTTCCTTGTTCTAGCTAACTTCCTTGCTCGGCCAAAGTCCTTACAGAGTTGCCTTTACAACGCTCTCGTCAAGAGACACCCCGAAAAGTGAGGCTACAATCGCATCACACGCCCATTTAGTGCTCAAGGTGGCCACGACGAGGCGCCACGGTCGCTACGCCACCAAGTGGACACTGTGCGTTTCCAGACAGCGCCATGGAGGCAGCATGCCCTCTAGCGGTTAGGCAGACTCATTCGAGCCGTCACTCTGCAGCTGCTCACATCGTTCTAAGCTCTAGCCGAGGGTTCACGCAGCGCGACCCTGTGAAGTTAGGGAATCGAGGAACAAATTGAGTGTGGTTAGGTCCAGAGTGTATTTCTCGCGTTGCTCGAGCCGCTGGTGGCCAACAGATCAGCCCTGCCAATGATCATGGTCGTATGCTGTTGTGGCGTGAGTAGAATGAAAGGAACCCAACAGTTATGGAATTAATTTTCAATTAGTAGCGAACGGGTCATAGGATCGATCGTACGTACACAGTGTCAGAAGCCGTCAAAGCTATTGGTCACTGTCTAATTTATGTGAAATGTGCTAACTGTGATCAGACTCTGAGGAAGGATTAAACATATGTGTATAGTGAGTGTAAAGAGAAAAGTCTACAAGCAAAAATGTGATTATGGCGTTTGCGGATTGATAGAGCAATTGATAATAGTGAGCTAGCCGGATTATTTGCGATATTTACTAGAGAGAAGAAAACTAAGCAAAAAACCTAGAGAATCGCGGGGATTGACATTGAGCCAACACTAATCGAAAGTGACTTCATTAAATGGTGAGAAACTCTTTCGTTACGAAACGAAGATACTTTACGTTGTGGTGTTGTGGATAGTAAAGGTTTGCATTTGAGGATTTCTAAATACACTAGTTCGTGTGATCTGCGAAGGTACACGTACTTACACGCAATTCAAATTGGCTGAGTGTTGTTCCCTTTTTGAAAAAAACAGGAAAAGCAAGTCGCCAAAGTCGCTGGAATAAAGAGTAATATCCACAGTCTCAGGTAAGCTTGAACAATAATAGGGGTTTGATGAGACTCAAGAGAACTGGTAGGCCTGCATTGCCCGTAATAAATTCATTGTAGAAAATAATTTCAACGATGTGCCAAGTTTAACGTTTTCCTGTCTACCCAATAATAGAGAGTACCTATCTCATTGCCCCTGCACCTGTATACGAAGCACATGTTGGGATTACGTCAAAAAACCCTTTTTGTCTAAAGGAGTAGGAAAATGCAACTCTTGCCACCACCTGTACTTTAAGTGTTCTAGTGCCCACTCGCTAGTGAGCTGTTCTGAACTACTGTAAAACAACTACGTTGGTAGGCATTTTTCTCTGTGATAAAGTCGTGCACAACGTACCGCTAGTATCAAGTCGGCTGACGTTCATCCTCCCAAGGTCAAAAGTTTTCCCACAAAGTGCTTACAAATGGTGGTGTTATTCCAATTCGAAATTGAAGCTGTTCACTCCTTTTCCTTTCGAGTGATATGTAACTTCACTCGAAACTTTGCTAACGTATACTGCGGGTAACAGATTATTCTTAGAGAATAGTCTCTAGATAGTAAAACTTCACCCTCAATATCATCTGATCGTGTCAAATGATTCAATCAAGCCATAGCCTGCTTACATATTGCATTAGCTGATCGTCACATGTACTACGGTACAGTATATCACATCTGATGATGAGCCACATAGCAAAACATTGGAGTGAAACATAAACACCTCACTCAATACTGCAGGTAAAAATAACAGTGTTTAGTAATTTTTACGCTCGACAGGTACTGTTGTTAGAAGCCCATTGCGAGAAGACAATCTCGTAAAACACGTTGGCAACAGTCAAGGGTTTACTCTTACAAGCCGTGGCCATTATTGGTTTTGTGTGCTCTAAAGCTGGAGGTTGCTCAGTATATCCAGTTTTGCGACCAACGCAGATTATGGTATACATAATCTGCATACTTGGACCTTTTCAAAGTTAACTGCTCGGACTAGGGTGTACATTCTTTCGAATCTTCGAAAGCATCTAAGCGATGCCACGAAACATCAACAAGGTCTAAGCAACAGGGATCTAATCTAGAGATTCGTGAAATTAAAGTTCGCTAAGTTCGCTAATAAAAAAACGTTGCTTGCAGCCATATGTTGCTGTTTGAAACAGCCCGGCAGGTGTTTCATTGCTTTGTGCCGTTATGGCTATAACAGGATAAAAAACTATTAAAACTTGAAGAAGTCCCTAAACTTAATTAGTAGTAGAGTGTTGGCCAACCTGGATACATTCAAAAATCTTTGTAGTTTATAAACTAAGCTACTTTTTGTAAATATAAATAAATATTCTATGACACAAATGTCTATCAATGGCATACTGGAGCACTAGAGGCGATTTTCGCAACTCTGACGCATGGCACTGTCGAAGGCAATTTTTTTTTTAAAATAAATTAATCATGCTGAAGCAATTTCGTGGGTAATTAAAAACGCTACTCTTAGCGAATCTACTATTAACGATAGCTGTTAAAAAAGTATGGTGTCGAATCGCTGAATTTTTCAAAAGTGTCCAGTAACTACAAATTACCATCCAATATCACTAGACGTATTTTAATTGACTACCTAAATTATTATCGTTGGATGTCACACTGTAATACAACCTATTGTGTCAGATACGACAATCCCGATAGGTCTTTGGGCGTCGTTTCGTATTATCTCTGAAGATACGCACGTAAGTCGGCGAGTTTGCGAGCTTCTCCTGCTGCCCCTGTTGTTGACTTGAATGTAAAAACAATTGATAGAAGTCATTTTGCCGTGCACCGTCTGCGGACGCACCGAATCCAATGGTCGACACACTGAATTGCCGAACTGAGGCATCACACACCAACGAGGCCCGGCCTGCCAAACTTAGCACGTGTGGTAAATTACCCTCGAGCACGACGGAAGAGCACCTTGCCTCCATCGCACCCGCTGATACAACCACCAGCACCTTCGCCGCAGTCGCCGTCACCGCTATTCGCTGTCAACCGCCAAAACCTCCGGTACAAAAACGAAGCATTATCACCGGCGGCTCTGCGATCGACCGACCGACTCGACTCGGCTCGGCTACCTCCGATCCGCAGTGTCCCCCGTAATAAACAATTTTACCCCTACAGACCCCTCAGTTCAAAACCCGGCTCGCGCATCTCCGTACTCTTGTGTTATAAAACGTACTGAACGGTAACCCCTCGGCACCTATGCCCTGCTTAGCTGGGCTGTCGCTGTACGCTCCGTGCTCTTAGACGGAGCTCTCAGCTGGTTCCGTTGAATAGGATGGGTGGTGCTCATGACACGGATCTATTCGCTCATTGCCCCCCTGGTGACTTGCTTCGTTCGTCTGCTCCGTTTGCCCTTAAACCTATAGTACTACCTCTACTGCTATATCATAACTAGTTCACTTGATGAAGTTGGTATGATTGTGACTAGCATCGCAGCTGCTTGTTCTACTATGAAGTTCTCTTCGAAGAGGGAACAATATAGTCAATAGCTGCTGCTGTTGTTGTTGTTAGCAGTTGATTGGATTTTTTCTGATCCATATAAATTTTTCGTCAGCGTGGCCATCGGGAACGTGGAAAACTATTGTTACATAGGATCGGATCCCGATGACGCAATGGTAAGAGTGAACAAGTAGCTATTATTTGCTCACAACTTCAATTGTTACAGTTTGGAACAGCTGGCGTATTTAAAAGTAATAACCTGTCTATCTAGTCGCTACCGAGCTGCTAAAACTGTGTGTTTATTTGTTCGACCCATATGATCCTCGTGGTGATTGGTTTGAGCTGACTTTTTCTGCTTTCACCTTGAGCGGCTAACTGGGCGTAGGATTTCTAGTTTTACTAGCGTGTAAAATAGTGAATTTACGGAGGTAGTTCATAATTAATGAGTAAGTCCGTGTATATGTTGGAGGACGGATTAACTGAGGTTCCGAAAATACAAGAACGCTCTAACGGGAGAGCAAAAGTAATTATAATGTTGCAAATGAGTCCTAGTAGACTTTTGGCGTGACACCATATGCACGAAACATTGACGTTAGCTTGATATATACAGGTAGATTTGCTCGCGAAACTTGTTTTGGCTTAGATTGACTATTTTAAAAGCGAGCTGAGATAGATGCAGCGTTATTAGTGGGTAAAAGACATCATTAAGACAGAAAAAGTGAGGAGATCACTAGAATACCTTAGTAGGCTAACAGGACCACTGACGTACAGTCTGACGGAGCTACATGTTACACTGAGAACGTGACCAATCATTTGGACGGGTTAACTGCAACAGGATCACCGAGGCACGATAATAGATCGACTCAATAAGGAGAATATAGGATAGCTAGCTGCAGCGAGAATTTCCACAACAGGATTTTCGGAGAACTGAAATCGGCCAGATCACTGTAGTCGTGTTCCGGTATCGTCGTCGACTACATGTTATGAGGCTAGACGTAAAGCGAATAATGAAATAATTATAAAAAAGATCAAAGAATTGTAATTGGGGTAACTATTGGTGTGTGCCATAACTTAGCGTAGGTTGGGTGTAACGTGAACGAGTGAAATCAACCATGGAATGGAAAATCGTTTCTGGTTTGTGCTCGTTACGACTACAATTGCCTCGTCGCATTTTTTTTTTTTGTTTTTTTTTTTGCATTTTACATTTTAAATCGAAACGTTTATTCGAGTCCGTTCTATTTCGAGATTGCAAGGCACGAGTCGCACTTATGTAGTAAAGCACCACGCGTTTACTTCTTCGCTGATAGTAACATTAGATAAGTTTAACTCGAATATGAAGTATACCGTACGTCATGGAACGTACAAACAACTTGACCCAATATCATACATGCCTGACACAATATACATTAAAGTACACAACTGATGGTTGTATCGATCGACAAATATTGGCAATTTAGGAGTGATGTGGTACGTTGTTACGATGTGTTGTCGCTAAGGGTTATACGTTTCCGTATTTTATTGACGGCCGAAACCATTTTTTCCTAGTGTCTCAATCTTACATCGTTAACATCGATATTTTCATTTAATCTACGCTCGCACGTAACGTCCAAGCAGGTGAATACGGACTGGGATAAAAAAAATCGAACTCTTCAAACGTATATTTAAGACGTTGCCGGACAGAAGATCGTTGCTTCTAACTCTATGACACGACATTTTGTTAGACTAGTTGTGAGCAGCCTGGCATCCACAGAGCGGATAGGTAATACGCTTTAGAATTTTGCGGAGTGCGGCAATCCGTTAGGACCAACGGCACAACAACCATGACCACTGTGGAAACAAGTCAAAGCTATGGTGGGCCGTTTCTCAGGCCTGAAGCCTAAATAGAGCACCGGTGTGTGGCGCATCGCTAGCGCTGGCCGGTGCATGGACGGCAGGTGGGAGGGGGTAGAATTGAACTGCAAAACAGTTCTTCTTCCGCGTTCGACCCTGCCTTTTCATTCATCTTCCACCCGTCATGTATTGCTACCGCTAACTTCTTTACGACCCCTCTGTATGTTAGGTCTCTTGCTGCCTCGTCGTTTCCTCAGCCGACGACTGAGCATACCCGAGCCCCAATGCCAGCAGTGTTAAGGGGTTGCCGTTAACAGCGACGTTCACTGTTTTTCTACGCGTTTCTTGTTCAGTCCCCCCTGCACACGTTCATTTAAGTAATGCTTTCCCCGGCCGCCTCGATGCTAAAAGTAGGGTGCGTTGCACGAACGAGTTGTAATGGCTGCGGTAGCAGCTGATCGAAAAACCCTTGAATTATTCTACCCTTTTGCGACGTTTTTCTCGTTTTATTTTCACAGCATCGCTTGATTTGGCACAGTTTTGTCGCCATCTGGCCGTGAGGATGCGCGAGCCCGAGCAGGTGACGAGCGATCGAATGAAAACAAGGGAGCGTTGATAACACGAAAAGTGATGGCTTGTATATTCTTTCCCATGCATATACCTGTAAATGATGCCGTTTATTCCGCCGGACAAAAACGAGCAGATATGTGTAAATGTCTCTTTTCTCTGTGTTGTGACTGCCACTGCGTCTAGGCATATATTCTACATATTTGCTAATGCACAGTCATGCCAGTTTGTCGTTATATTAGAAAAATACGATACAGCATCGTACAGGTAACATAGAGGTATCATCTAAACTACTATACTTTCTGATTAATTAGTTCTCTACTTAGTTACAATCGATGAACTTCCGCCATAATGAATATGCGAAAATGTTGATGCAATAAGCTATTCTTCCGTTTAATGATTGAACTGAGTACCAGAGATATCGCTTTGGCAGAGTAGGTTGCGTCTCTATATTTCTGCATAGACGAATCATATATACCATGTACAAGCACTAAAGGTATCTCAAATGCCGTTCGAAGCAATATTCGTAGTCGTCTGCAAAAAGGGGTCGAACGAAATCAAGCAGTTGCATATATCTCGCATACATTCTGGTTAATGTTAAAGCACCCCCCTACACTACATCAGACCACGAAGTCATACGTGTGCATTCCCACGTCGTTTCGATTCAACCGAACTATGAAGATGAAAAAAAAACACATTTAGATTTTCATTACAGAATATATTTTTTAGCCTGTACATACACCATCTGATTTCCTCTGCTTTTTTGAGGTGAACGTGTTCAAATGGCCAGTGCAGGTTAGACGAACTTTATGATATGAGGTTCTTCTAAAATGCTATTCAGATTGTCTAAATCAGGCCAAAGGATTAGGTAATAATTATAACAATTGCAATGTATGATAGTGGCCTATTCGTTCTATATAATACACACAAAACTATGTACCTGTAAATGACATGTTTCAAAGTAAAAGCATGCTCACCGTAATCTTATCGGCTTACACTGTGCCTACGAAATAATGGCAATAGCTGTAAAAGTTTATATTCGTCAACCAAATTTAATTTAATTTGTGTACACTAGTTGCATGTATACGAGAACGTGCGTATACTCTCAAAGCAGACGTTCGAACAAAATCCCTAGATTATCTCCCCTATTATCGGTGCCGTTCGTCATCCATCGTTTTCATATGTCACACTGACGATATCACTACGACAGACTAAGCCATCATCATTCACGCCTGAATATCAGGCTCAGATAGAAAGAGGGTCATCGTGGCAGGGCGAATTTAGTTCAAGCTGGAACCAGATTTGAGCTTTACATTCGATTGTAGCATACATCCGCCGGCATGTTTCTAGCTGGCATGCATACGCTTCGCAGCACACGCGTCCAGGCGTTCACTATACAACTCGCTATATAGTTGAAGCGTAGAAGCACCAGAGATGTCGACTAGACTACACGCGCTTATTGCCCTGGTTCCCAGCCTACTATAACGTGTTCTCGAGCACGTGAGCTAGCTGGGTCGCGCACACTTCCCGCGCGCTTCTGCCCGAACAGAAGCTCAGAACGAGCTGTTACATAGGCGGCGGCGGCGGCCACTCTAGCCATATCCCTATTAGTATCTGTTGCCCCTATCGCCTGAGCGTAAACGAGAGATTTGCAATGTAGTCATTCAGGGTTGCGCCATCAGAAGTGTTATACCAGCGCCAAGTGAATGTAGGAGACTGGCACACAGAGATGACCTACAATTCTCGCTGTCGGTACGACGTCGTAGATGCATAGCCGAGATACGCCCTGTATCGCTTGGGGTCGCACAATCTCTATGCATGGCCTATGAGTCATCCGTGCTAGTAGTTTTTATTGGATGTTGGGGGGCATTGACGTCGATGTCTTCTTCGTCTTTGCGTTACGTGTGGCCCACAGCATGTGGGTCTTTGAAGGCTGCAACAGGCCCCTGATTCTTCCCCACGTGGAATTCGACTTGCTCAGCGGAATGTGGAATTTTCAAATACGTGATAGCTGGAAAGCAGCAAAACAGCTGCGATGGAGGTTACTTGCAGAACCCTCCCTTTCTCATCTTCCGGTCATGCCTTGACTTGGCCTGAGTTAAGTTGCGTTGCCTAGAAAGCTGAGCCATCGCAATAACTGTGCAGTGGCCTGATGCGTACCCACGAAAGGTCTGGCTGCACTATATCGGTCTCGAGCGTGTTGATTATCTCAGCGATTCACCACAACGAATCCGAACATCGATGGCCGGTGACGTGAAGAGTCGCAAGCAGCACTTCGTCGCCTGGATAAAACTTTTCACTTTCTATTGGAATTCCATTGAGGTAGGCGCTGTAGAAGACGTTTATAGAGAAATGTTAGTTGTACGGCGGCGAGTACGCCGATTGTGCTACGCCGGAAGAAACAGGTACAGAACTTGTGAGAGTAACGGAAACAGTGAAGTCTGCCGGAGGTAACGATTCATTTGCTTCCTTCGGTTGTTAATAAAACTGTCTTTTTGGTCGGAGTGGAGGACGCAATGTTTAAAATTACAGACGAATTCAATAGTATTACATCAGTGTTTCGGCACGTTATAATAAAAGAACATTAATTAATAACATACGATACTGTAGGTCTTTGTTTATAGAAATCAAAATATGCTTTCATAGTACAATTGTTTACATTGTAACGTTTTATAACAATATACATCCACAGATGTGGTAGATAGAAAAGAAGTATGTTAAATTACGACAGTTTTAAAAGGGGACATAACAACAAAGGGTATATATTATACAGTGTATAAGTCATGCCGAAAAGACCCATGTCAGAAGTAGAAACATGGTTCCAATATAAAATCTGCGACTTATAGAAGAATCTATAAAAGAAGACACATTTTTCTTACTTTCGCGCTTAACCACGCTCTAGAATATGGGCAAGTCGATTCTATGTATGCGATTGTTACGCACGTTACTAAGAATATATATATATATATATATATGGGTTCCGTATGGTAGTGTAGCTCGTACACGAACGCATATATGCGTCGTAGCAATGGTTCAAAAGTAACGTATCTGCCTGCTGAATATAGGGAAGCGCTTATAGACAGATACATTTTGTTTTATGCTATCTTACACAATATTTAGCAGCAGTACCTAGTGATTCAGCAAAGCTTTTTTTAAGTGTACATACCCATTTTTTACTGGAACGTTACCACCGACTTACTGCAAGAGAAATTTATAAGTGACCGAGTTGATAACAATTATTATACACACATTGGTTTCACACACACTTTTAACGACTGAATTAACGAAAAGTCTGTACACCTTTCCATATTCAATGCCCGCAAGTTGCCTTCCTATCGCTACGTATAAAATTCTTACATTTTGCAAAAACTTTTTTTTATATCCACTCGATTGTTATTTACTACTGATCAAGCCGCTCGTCGAAACTGCTCCACTAGCGTTCTGGTACAATTTTAACTAGAAATTTTTGACGTCTTCTGTATTATACATTTCGTCGAGGCAACTCGACCGAAACAGCTCAAAACACTTGCTCTGTATATAGAAATGAAGCTATTGCTAAAAGTACAGCCCAAGAATGATTTGTCAACTTTAAAATCACTGAGAAGATCCGAAGGCACCTTCAAAGAAAGGCAGCCGGCAAACAAACTAAAAATTGGCCGAAAGGATGAATCACAGTCATAGGACCGTCATTAGCCACTTCATGTCTCTTGGGTTTACAGGGAAACTTCGAGCTTGGGCTCTCTGAATTCAACAGGGAATTACTGCTCAGTGCTGCCTCTCAGTACTTTTCGTATTGACACAATGTCGAAATTTTGCACAGAATTGTCACCGGCGATGAAAGGTGGTTTTTGTACTCCAACATGAATTAGAGATCGGAAAAGCTAACTTCAGGAGAGAAGCCAAGTCGCAGGATATAACCGTACCGTTATTTATAAGATGTTTTGCTTTGCGTCTGTTGGGCCTGCAAGGGCTTGAATCAGTGGAGATTGCTCTCTACGTTTACTTGCTTCAGTTACGTCGAATCAACCAGACTATTCGGAAAAGATTTGATCGACGGGCTCATATAATCCTGTTACGTGATAACGCTTGGCAACATACGGCAAACATCGTGCAAAAGCTGCGCTCCCAGACTTCGAATGAGAGGTTTTGCTGCGCGCTCGATATTGTTCGGACTTCGCACCGTTTGCAGAGCATTCACCTTTGCACTTTTACCTTCGACCCAAGTGAACAACTCAAAGCATTGCTGGAAAACTTCTCCCAAACGAAACCCGCTCTTTTCTCACAAGTTGCCATATATCATTCAGTGCAAAGATGGTAGAAACTCGTAAACAATGACGAGGAATACATGGTATACCGACTTATTACCACACGAGTAAAGAGTGTGTGTTTTTCATTCCACCAACAGGTGTGGGAACTTTTTTCTAACCTACTATTTATATCCCAAGCCGAGTGAATCACTGTGTCAGACACTCCATCCAAACCATACAGATATGAAGAAGCACCGACGCGACATTATAAGGCATCTTCTACACTACGAAGTAAGCTGAAAACACAACCGGACCTCCTGTATCTACAACTTCCTTCTCCTTGTATAGCAAGATATTGTAAAGCGTTGTCAGTTAGCAATAAGCAATATTTATGACGCGAACTCTGAAAGCGCCTAGGGAGCTTTATAGCTGCTTTCTCTACATTAAAGCTGTCGCCCTAACCGATATACTAAAACCTCGAAGACCTAATCAAGAAAGAAAAATAGTATCAACAGTAAACAAGCTAATTAGTGTTCTAACTTCCTTTGAGTCTGCTTGGATCGCTACGTATTATGCGTTATTCCATTTGCCCCTAGATTTCCTTAGTGAATGATATGTCTAGTTCTGATGCCCTCAAGTGCTCGTTTACCGGACTGCTATACTATGTGCCGTAACAAGGACGACTTACCTATGTCCATGTATAGAGCAAAAAATTCTCGACTTGAATATTTTGTAAGTTACTATTCGAAAAAGCTATGTTACTTTAGTACCACTAAAATTCACATACACATTGAATACGATGGCATTAAAGACTGGCCAAGCCCGCGGATGCTGATATAAATATCCGAAATGGGTAGGGATTTCTATCCAGTGCTGAATAGGGCTAAATAGAAATACCTGCTGACCACGATTTACACGCTCACGCTATGCCGTACATTTAGATACACAACAAATGAAATGCTACAGGCGTGGCCCTAGCACCTTACTTACGCTCACTTAATAAAGACGTGACGATGAAGTGTTGTCCGCAGTATTACGCGGATCCATTTCTCTTATTGTGCTATATCCACGGACCGTATAACGCCAGGTCGTGATAAAGCTTCCAGTTTATATCTTTCTCAAAAATCTCATTTCTGCTTATACGCACGGCCGCACTTCATAAGTCATTAACCGGCCCTGGTCAGTCGGGCATGCTGTAGGTAAGGGCAAAAGTATCAAGCAGTGTCAAATTCCGCTTCACTTATAACTTTAGCAGTTTACTCATTTTACGAAAAACACGCCACTCATTTGCGCGAGGTAAAGATTAACTTCTGTCTTTTCACCTAACATGGAAACTTTTTAAAGTTCTTCAAATATCTGTAGAGAACAATCCACAAACATTCATATTCGAATAGTAGCCTATGAGCGTTAAATATCTATACTAAACAGTCTTCAGTAGTCGTAGTAGCTCTGTAATGATTAGTATTAGAAATTTGTTAATTAAGTGACCCGAACGTAAATGTTTCAGCGAATCTCCAGCGGGCTTCAGTGGATCATTCTTTAAAGAGCAAGACGTAATAGACTCACTTGGCTTAGGGTGCCGCCACCACTCGAGGGGTTCATGTTAATAGCATTTATGGAAATTACAGCGGTTCCCCTTCAGCTTTCCTCATCCGTTCATTCGATCCGTTCACGGAGGGGCTCCAGCTGCTGCGCAGCTATTCCTGCTACTATTAATTCTGCCAACTGCTGTTTCGACTACATATATATACATATATTCTATTAATAAAGTCCCCTGTTTTGTTGCTTTTTGGTGGTAGCAGTGATGGCGCTCATTATTTAGCGGAGCCTAACAAACTCCCCTACCCGCGACCGGTCCGAAGACGATGGGATACGAACGCACTACTCCACTTGGGCGTGAGTAGAGCCAATGAGAGGTTCCTAAGCTCTTGACCACTCCGTCAGCACCAATGGAAGTGTCGGTTGCCACCCACACACCACAGTGGGCCAAAGGCTCACTGCTTCGTCGTCTGTTCGGTGGATGGTTTTAGCACATGGGCCGCTGCTATCCGTCACTGGGTTTCGCGTTGGTCGCGTTCAATTCTCTCAAAGACGAAACTGTTTTTATCAGTTCTATTCCTCGGTCCCACGATGCCCCCCAAAGGGGCACAGGGCACACATTTTGCTCCTAAGCAAAGCATAGAGAGAGACGGCGAAGCGTTTTCCCACTTGGCAGTATTGAGCTAGCAGGTGAACCACTTAAGTGGATAGTTCTGGTGAATATGCATGAATGAAGAAGATTTCACCAGGGGTGGAACTGGGAGATATTTTGCGCTCGTCGATGTACCCCACAGCAGTAATATCAGCGCCTGATTAGTATTTCCCCCGCTGCCAGTAACTCTGTTTCTGTATTGTGTGGACATAATGTGCCTGACATATGGATATATTCATAAGGTATATATTTTCTAAGTATAATATAATACTGGTTTAATCGCAGGCTGGTATTATACGTAAGTCCACAGCCTGAAACTCTCTCTCTTCGTTGGTTTTAGAAACCTCATTATTGCAACCACCGAAGACTTCAACAAATAATTATCTCTTTCACGGCACCTTACAATCAATCTCCATTCTTTATGCCCTAATCACTTCTCCAATCTGAACAACTCAATAAATCATTCATCTTTTTTTCTTTTGCTTCTTTATCTGTTTATCCCTTTATTAGGCCATTGCACTATCATTAGTGTTGACAAACGATACGATACGTAGTATACTTGCTGTAGCATCGTATGTCAATAAAGTAAGTTCTGAATTCGACTGAGATTGTTGAACTTCAATATGACCAATTCTACTTACCTGCTGAAACCCAGTTTTGCAAATGCTTTAAATTGTTGTTTATTTTGGTTGCAAAATTTTGCACTGCATATATATAATAGCAAGCCATCAGAGGCCTAATTTAAGAGGCCAAAAAAGACGTTCCTTGGAAATGTTTCTATCTAATCTTGTGGAGGGTAGTTTTCTCTCTTTGTTTCGAACTGCGTGATATTCGTACTACTATACTGGTGCTACATAGGCACAAAAGAAAATCGTTATTTCGAGCTGAGCCGCTTGCGTGATAAGGCTACTACGACCTTATGGGCTGGCGTTTCAGGCGTAACCTACCGGAAGAGAAAAGTAACTCAAATATAGTTTAAAGTTTCTTTCTTTTATTTTTGCAAAAATCCACAAGTATATTCCGCATAAGCAGTATTCCGTATGCTATCTCTCTGGCGGTCTTAGACGAAATGCGATCAATAATAGCTATAAGCTTCTAGAAACAGCAAGCTCACGGCCAGGTTATGACAACACGAGTTTCCTTAGTTGTTGTTTTCCAAGGTTGGTCGGGCTTGCAGGTTACGACCCGGACCAGATACCTGGATCAATCTCGACAAGTAACGACTTTTGCGGCCAGCCGTTATGAACTAGGAAAGAGTATACATTGTAATGTAAACAGACGACGATCTTTTATATAGCTACAGGTGCAGAATAAACAGTCGTCAGTGAAACGCAGAGGTGCGATGTTAACGAAGAAAAGAGAGCTCGGTTACGAGATATTACCGTATTATTGTGTGTTGTCTTAGTCGTTAGTGGTTCAGTCCAATTAAGGGCAAATGTTAGATGAGCCTTTTTTCAATTAATAAAAAGCGTATTATTTTCTGTATATATGTAACATGTGATGAGTTAAATAGGCACGTCGTTATCGAGGACCCATGCTGAGCGAATGGGAATTAATTTCCGGTTGGGAAGCAGCAGTGTAACGCCATTGTGCAGCCATATAGTCAAGCCAATGCGCTTTCATTTGAACTCACCCTCCTTAGGTGTGTAGAATATAAACGTTAATTAATGACGAGGGTGATCTGGGCTCATTTAAGGAGGTTAACCGTCATTCAAGCAGTACACGAGACCACTATGTAGAAATCAGAGTTTTTCCACAACAGTTATAATCACTGTTGCATCGCGGAAAACTCTGTTTTTATAGCAAATCAAGCATGCGTTTGATTTATATATCTTTTATATATTCATTGTAATAGTAATTTACTGACTTACGTCCTTTCTGCGCAATGGGAGCCAAACAAATTATCTTACTAAGTGTATATAGTATTATTGTGTACTTAAGACTGGTAAACCAAACTGACTTTTCCGTTTTGTCTATTGCAGATATGCCATCGGCTGCTTCGTTTGAGAGCGGCGGAATATACGGCTCTCCTGAGTTCGAGTAGAACGAGACGCGGGCGGGAGGCCAGGGTGGGGCGTTATGGGGCTCTGGCCACTGCCATTGACGGCTGTGGCTGCCCCGGGGCTTCCGCCTGCCCTGTGGGTTACTGCGCTCTGGTTAACGACGGCCTGCGCTGTTCCCATGGAGCGGCTTGCGTCCTTCTCTCTCCATCACGACTATCGGCCAACTGTAGCAGCTCATAACGGCGAGAGTTCGGGCATACTGGGCATGTTTACCGTACATCAGCAGTCGGTGAACATCTCACATGTGGTTGTCGAACGTCACACCGGCCGAGTTTATGTTGGCGGTGTCAACTGGTTGTACCAGTTGAACGCTAGCTTATTCGTCGAAGCATCGGCTCAAACCGGTCCGGTCCACGACAGTCGATCGTGTTCAGCTGCCGAGACCGAATGCCAGGCCGCAGACGCCCGTCTTACGAATAACTTCAACAAGGTCCTACTCATCGATCATAGCGCGCACAAGCTCATCGCGTGCGGGAGTGTTCGCCAGGGATCATGTCGACGTCATGATCTCGCCGATATCACCCATCAAGAGCCGCTTGTAGAAACTCCGGTGGCGGCGAATGATCAAAACTCGTCGACAGTTGCATTCATTGGGCCATCGAAGTAAGTTGTTCTTCGAGATGATTAAAAAGCCTAGTGAGCCTTGTTATTCTTTGAAAAAAATGTTCAGAGGGGCAGATGCAACAACAACGTGCTGTTTTATCCGCATTTAGGCAGGAATGGTAAGCTAATGGTTGCGTGCAGTTAGTTATTTGGTGCATCGGAAAGAGAAGCACGAGAGAGGGAGCAAATGTTAGCTCAAGAAGTTATCAATCTATCTTTTGGCAGACCGGCTTTGATCCGTATTGATCATCACTTAATGATGTCTTATGCTCAAATCTATATCGTTCTGAAGACCTGATTCGCGCGAAATCTAAGAAAGTTTTACGTCCGGCACCGCCATTTAGCTCCCAACGCGAAACGGATTGTGCCTACGCCAGGATTCGAATCCCGATCACCACGCATCCCTAAGGCTCCGATCGTGGGGAAATTGCCTATCGTACTCGGAGGAGTCCCGAAGTAACTTCTAGAGCAAAATCCTCATTTTCTCGTAGTAAAACGCCCTGCACCTTGCCTTATCTTGTATCTCTAATTGTGTGTGCTATAAATTATCGTACGCATAGCTTAAAATATGCATTATATATGCAGATCTTGAAGTAGTTCAGGTTCAGGTTTGCTCAGTGCTGACGTTCAGCGTATTGCGCTTTGATCAATAAGTTCTATTAATTACGCATCCATATGGAAGTGGACACAGCACGGAAGCTTACCGTCGTATGCTATAACGCATTGCGCTATTCGTTGCATGGCGGTCAGATTTAATGAACCAACGCTCAGCGATAAGCCCGTCTAGCAATATTCCGCCGATTTTCAGAGACCTTATAAAGCAGCCTAATTACAGTAATAGTAGTGCGCCTAGTACTAGATATTTTACCACGGGCCTAGGCGATGCGCCTGTCTTCATTTAGCGTTCATCTGAGACTACTAGTTTATAGATGCGATCCATTTGTTAGTCCAAGCCCCAACTTAATTAGCAAACAAAAGGCTGCCGTTTGAGTAGAAAATCTTTATGTGCCTCACGCCAGTTGCGACTACGTTTTGACGTTTCTCTTTTTAAAAAATAGTGCTATATAGAATACTGCTCTTCAAAAGCGCTGCCCAGGAAACTTCTTCCAACAGTCTGTTTTTTCGCTCATTAGACGGTCTGTCCTTTAGATCCGTGATTGACATTCTGTAGACTAGCTGCCATATAATTTTAGAATAGCTTAGAATAAGCTATTAGCAGAGCTGGTTTCTGTGTTCTAATTACACAGGTGGCAGCCATGATGCCATATCTATGTTATGCAGATCTATTGCTAGTTAGCGCTCGGAAACACGCTAGTAAGGCACATAAACGAGTTATCTCTATCGTTTGAGACGGACAAATTTAGTCGTTAAAAAACAGATCGTCTCAAAGCAGCTGTAGAAAACATGACCCGTAAATTTCCAATATTTTCGTCGCCTGTATAAATCAGCGGGTAGATATGCTAGGCCGAAATTTGCACCTTGCACAGCTATCGGACCCCTTTATGTGTGGCTGCATGATGAACGCCTGGAGTTAAGCAAAAAAATATAATGGATAGGTTTCAGGAAGCGCCCAATGGCAACATGGGAAGGTACCATAATAAAGGGCCTTTTTATTCAATCAAACGGACGTAGCGACAGCAACCGTTTAGTTGAAGCCCAGACTTTTTACACCCTCACCCAACTCTGGTGCAAGGGAAAAAGTATGAATCTACAATTATTCGCATTTATATAGGCCTGTATTTTTGTTAGTCTAAAACAATCAATAATGCAATTTATAGTGGCTACATTTTGTTTTGCCCTCCAGTAAACTGACCCCGGATCCATTCATTATGACGTATTGTTTCAGATATGATCCAAACGGATTACCAGTGGATGTTCTGTACGTGGCGGCAACGAATACGAAAAGCGGCCCGTATCGGGATATGGTGCCAGCTATTGCATCCCGAACACTCCGATCGGAACAGGGCCGTGTAGGCGGAGCCATTGATGGAGTGTCCGACCTAGATGGCCTGTTCACGGTTGTCGAGAGTTCATTTTCCGAAACCGCTCGCGTCGATATCTCGTCAAATCTACGCGATGCATTCCTTGTGCATTACGTGTTCGGCTTCCACCACCGCGATTTCGCCCATTTCGCACTGATACAACGGCGAAGCTACCTCGTCGCACATCATGAATGGGGTTATGAATCCAGGTAAAAATTAAAAAAGAAAGAAAAGAGACTTAACCGTGGGGCTCATACCTATAGCACGTCTGGATCACTGAAATAGTACTTGGCAAATATGTATTTGACTGCAACAAGCTGTGTTTGAATAATTCAATAAAAGTAAGACAAAGAATTGTTGACCTTTATCTCGTAACTGATCGGCTAGTAGCGCGGCCGAATCTTGTTTAAAAGAAATTCTAAAGTTCGATCCTATGGTAAGGCTCTGAACGTCACAACAAAAGCATCCGCCATAGCCACTAACCAATTTCGAGAACTGACAAAACGATCGATCAGCGATTGCGTTAGTAAACCTATACTTGATGCCAGCAGTAACGACGAGTTCGAAGTCGTTCCATGACTTCATTCCGAAGCCATGGAAACAAAGCAAAACATTCATGTGAGAGAGCCCTAGCTTTATGTCGGCTTTGTTGTAGTGCAGGCACTCTAATTGTTGATGATTATCGATTATAAATAATTAAACAAGGGTAGACCGCTAAGGGTTTCAGTTGTTCCTAGTTATTTCTAGAAGGTTCAGAGAGGAGTTTAAGAGGACCCAGCGCAAGCAGAGATAGCGATTTTATTCGAGTCATTCGGGCTCAAGATGAATGTTAACAGCACAACGATAATGTATAGATACGAGTGTGAATGCTGGGGTCGATCATAAGAACCCATTTAGATATATGTATGTCGCAAAGTTTCTGACGACTATCCTTTTTCAATATAGGCTCGCAATTGGGCTTATATGTTTCATCGGTATTGCACACTCTCGAACGCCAAATACTAATCTCTATTGAGAAATCTTTACACTGTGAAGTGAGTATTCCCCTGGTTCCTTATGCACGACTCTAGCGACAGAGGAATAGCCAACACGAATATCGGCTAGGTACCATTCATATGAAATACATATACATTTAGGTTTTATTTATCTGGCGTTTATACGTCGAACTTCGTCGTTTTCGTAACTAGTAACGTTCTTAATGTTCTTATGCATAGCAATAAACATCAGAATTTTTTTTTAACCGTCAGTTAAAGTTAAGCAAACTTCGCCATTATTTGAACTTTTGGGGGGAACGGCATAGGGATGAAAGACGTTTCTGGCTGTCATCTAGTAATAAATTCAAGGAAAAATAAATTCAAATTAAAAACAATTCTTCAGAAGAATCAACCGAATCAGCTCAGGTGGCCGTTAGAGCCACTAAAGTAATAAGAGGGGAAAAAAACGGTGCCTCTCCTTAATGGATTTCCACATTCTGCAAGAGGTTTATATATCATCTAGCCGCATATATTATAGTGGAAACAGATATTATATTTGACATTTTAAGGAACGCAGCTCGACTTTAACTAATCATTGGGCCATCGTGGCACGCTAATGTGACTCTCCTTTTATTCGGTTACCAACCCTGGGGAGCTTCTCTGTCCTTCTAGTTTCTCTCGCGTTGCTAATGGTTAAAGCCACTCATGTCTTCATTTGACAATGAATGGCCCCCGAATCCATGTATATAATATGATGGACAAACTGGACCGATGTAAATGCATTTTGCCCCCTGCGACCACCCTGTCTTCGGTATGAGCCGAATGACCATCATCTGGCCGGCTAAATTTAACTGTTTGACGACGTTCTTCCCCGTCGCTCTTGTCGATAATAACGTACGCATGACACCGATGTAGTGCTAACGTGCCTTTACGTGCCACTTTTAATGCTGCAATGCTGAGGCTGAGTTAACTAAGATCCTGATTAGATGCAGGGATCATATTGAACGAAACTGGTATGCATACAAATCAATAGCGTTATTCAATGCCGGAAATAACGTCAATCTAGGTGGTTAGGTATCCAAAAAGTGGCTAATTCTTGCAGGGCCTTGCATAGACTGATGATGATCGGTGGAGTCAAATAGGATCGGATAGGTTTAATTGTGGCGTAACGGAAAAATATCTTAAACCTGAATAGGCTTAGTCGAACCCTTATGAGCTTAAAGTGATTTCATCCGATACTATTGTAGCACACTATTGTAAATATTCTAATTTTTTAATTCCATATCAATGTACTCATTCGTCAGAATATGACACCATTGAATTCGTTGATAATAACCGTATCCAGTCAACAAGCTGATGGGTGTATTCTTGCTAAGTAGTAGTAGTAGTATTAAACTGAGTGGGAGCGATATTTTGATTGTAATATCTTCTTTGCCGGTTTTGATGCATCCTTCCCCCTCATCATAAGAAGCTCTGTCTGTTTTTGCCTGCAGATTGGCTCGAGTTTGCGTTTCTGACCCAGCATACAACACCTATGTTGAAGTTAGCCTACAATGCGTTACCCCTGAGGGTACCAATTATAACCTGCTTACGGATGCTACGCTTGTCGATGCCGGTGTTACGTTACTCAGCGAGTACAAGCTTTCAACACATAGGGATTCCACGTTGTTTATCGGCGCGTTCGTTCAGTCTGAAGGGCCTCATTTCAAGGTAATAAGCAGTAGCATATTGTTTGCCTTTAAGAGATCTCCACAAGTTGACTTTGGCTTCCCCAAAAGGAAATTTAAGGGTTTCTTTTTTAGAGGCTTTTTTTTTTCTACTAGAAGCTTCGAAGCAGAGCATTGCATAAGTTATCTCAAGCCGTACTGCTAGTTACGTTAAACGGCCCGTGGAAAACACAACTGCTGAAGTCATCGATAACACAGTAGCTCTGTTTTCTTAATTGAATCGTAGGTGTGACAGTAATCCTGTTGTTATTTCAGGAGTCCCGTCGTTCAGCCGTATGCATCTTTCCTATGGTCGAGATCGAGCGTCGATTCCAACAGAATATTCACAGATGTTACAATGGATCGACACTCACAAGAAATATGCATTATATTGCGGGCAGTGTCAATGAGTGTCCAGAGCTGGGTGGCTCAGGAAATGTTGTAAACTTTTGCAAAGAGACTGTCAAACTTAACGGATCCATTCCAATTGTTGCCCGACCTGTTGCAACTTTCAGTGGTAAATATATTCACTATATCCGTTCCCACAAGTTGTTAGGTGACCAGTAGATCGATTCCGAAGAACGGCGTCTCTAACGTCCTGACATAATTACGGATTATTAAAATTCACATTTCGCTCTTCTAGGTTCGCTGATTAAGGAGATTCAACGGGTTTAGTAAGAAGAAACCTGTTACACAGGTATCTGTGATGTTCGAACGGATTTTTTACTATCGCAAGCACTACATAAACAATCGTATCCTCTATTTTCCTTCTACTTCAGATGAAACATTGACAGGCGTTGGGGCATCGTTAGTGGAAAAGCAGAACGTGATATTCGTAGGTACAGCGTCTGGCCGCCTACATGCCCTCCTTGTGGAGGAAAAACATTACTCGCGAACGTTCCATTCTGTTCTCCTCGAGCGAGGTGTTCGTATTCTGCCACAGATCTTTGTACATGACACGGCCACCACTGAGAAATATCTCATTGTTGCATCGTTATATAAGGTAGGACTCCTAACGAAAGCGGACCATAAACTGTCAAGAACAGACTAAATAGTCACGGAGAAGTGACTATTTTTGGATAGGATTGAGGTTTAGGAAAAAATCTCAATGAAATACTAGGTATATTTTCTGGAACGTGTTAGAAAATCATATTATTTGCATTTTGGCCATATTTACTTTCAGGTGTTCAAGCTAGCCCTTTCCGACTGTGCCAAGCATACAACGTGTGGAGACTGCATGGAAGCCAAGAACCCATATTGTGGGTGGTGCGCGCTAGAAAATAAGTAAGTTTATAAAACTTACTTGTTACTCTATAGAGAGCACGAAGCAATACTTTATTTGAGGCACGTCAATTTCACCACACTTCTCATCTACTAAAGTAGAACTTCTGTACTGTAATGCACATTTTTGCTACCAATAATCATCTTAATCATACCCGACACAGCCTCTATGTGAGCTTTACGTCCGTTCCATCAGACGGCTGGTTCCCAGCATCAAATGAACCATCTGTCTATGTGCGGGCTTGAACCTTGACCACAACTTGTCCCTAAGATTAGCTTCTAGCTTCTTCAACCTTCCAATCTAACGATATAGTATCAAATTTTTGTTCTAGAAACTATTAACACACCAGTCATCACGAAGGTACTCAACATAAACGTATATGAGTCGTAAATAGATCAATAGAGCCCTAGGCATTATAACTTACATGTTGCATTTGTAAACGATGGATCTCATTTATAGGTGTAATTCACGTTGGGAATGCGGTGCTATAACTGGAACCTCTCAATGGCTAAGTTCAGGAACAGATCGGTGTCCTTACTTTGAGGCCATTATACCCCCACACATCCCCATACAACAGAATCAAGTTACGGTGCGTATATACAGTTGATTTTTGGTTATCTTTTTAAGCAATTTTGTAAGGATTAATGTAAGTGAATGGCCAAAACAGGCTCGTCGAGACCCCGCCGTCGGTGAAATCAATCTATCTTGTCTACATGCTTGAGCGATTCCAACTAATTCATGTTGGTTGAGGAATCGCGGAGTTTTCTTACTTTGGCCTAATCGAAATGCTGCTTTGTTCTTAGCAAGACAACGATAACACTTTATTTGCGAATTTAAACACGCTTAGTTTGTGTCTGTGCATCAAATATTGGAGCCAATGGGGTAAACTCAATAGGATTCATACCAGCTGGGGTAAACTTCAAAATGAAAGCGAAAGCGAAAGCTGCAGACGCTAGTGATCCAGTTTGCAGCGGAAGGTGTTAAAATAATGCTACTTTATGTCTAATGCCTTGCCGTCGTAAATCATAAATGGTTTATCTCGAAAAGGCTTCAGAAGCAATGGTGACTATAAAAAAAATGTAGCACGATTTTATCTGATTCTGTCTTTTGTTCGACTCTAACGTTCCGGACGTTCTTTAGTCTTCATGTGTGATACGCTAAACTTGTTGTTGATCGTTGATACGATTTTCCAGCTAGAGCTGTTGGTGAGCGCTCTACCGCCGTTACCTTTCAAGACCCATTACGTATGCGTTTTCGGAGGGAGATCGAAGGTTCAAGCGCACACTACACACAGCGGACTTGCGTGCACCATTCCGGAGCCACCTTTAAGACCTCAAATACCAGCAGGAAAAGGTGCAAAACTTAAATGTATTATTCTAAAGTTTTCATTGTTTTTGTGGGGCTCGTCCACACACCTGTGACACGATAGATTCATTTATAAAAAATATTGAATATATACATATATATATATATATAGAGAGAACTTTTTTATGTAGGATGCGTCGTTGGCAGGACGTGAGCAGCTACCCTTATCCGCCAGAGCCTTGGCCTTATATATACATAACAACTCAATTGGATAGCTGAGCAATAAACAATGCAACAAAACACACGGCATAGCTGTTATCCGTGTAAACGGCGATATACTTAAGAGCCGATATCCTTAAGAAAAATAAAGCAAAGAAGTTATTGTAGAAGAAAATAACGCAGTATTTTTTATCTACACGGATTATAGAAGGTATGCAATAATTATATAACCTCTAAATATCCGTTATATAATTTTTGAAATACCGCTTGTATAGCTTAAATGAGTGTTAGTAAGGCTTAGGACAGTTCGATTACTTGTCAATATCGTTCTTAATAATTCTGGCAATATTTCGCCAATATATCGCTAACCTGTAAAAATTTTTCATGGACAGAAAATATTGTCTTGCAGAGAGTTTTTCTCACACCATCTTTTAGCATAATCTTATTATAGCATTATCCCTATTATTTTTCGTTTTGGATGCTCATCGACCAAATTGAGATAATTTATCCTTAATGGAAATGCCGATAGCTTAAAATAGGTAAGAGCTCAATCTATCCTTGTTGATTCAGTCTTCTGCGGCGGAATTGTCATAGTTCGCAGCTACTTATAGAAAATGTTGTCTGCTTTTAGATCATGTAATGCTGACCGTGTCGGTACGAACGCTTGAAAGTGAAGCAGATTTAGTTTCTAGAAACCTTACATTATTCCACTGCCATACGCATCGCACGTAAGTCTTCGCAGGAACTATTATTAATTAATATTATTTTTACTAAATGACTTGGATAAAGAACCATTCGAAGAGGGAATTTGATGAAATTGGGACAGATGCATCCAACAGATGGAGCTCCGCAAACTCTTATAAAATAATGTAAAATATCGTGTTGTGCAGCTAGGAACAGTCAGCTAACTTTGTTTTTTCTCCGTTTAGTTGTAAGAGTTGTGTGATGTCTCAATGGTCCTGCAGTTGGTGCTTGGTTGAAAACAGCTGCACGTCGAACACGTCGACGTGCTCACAGAGAAAAATTATCGGCGAAGCCGTAAGTTACTACACTAAACAGTGTCGACAACAACGATACCGTGTGTTTACTTAATAAATACTAAAATACTCGTCTACTGTAAGTGTTCGATCTTACAATGTTTTCTATTTTGTTATGTGTTTCAGAGCTCTGAGGTATCACTCATCAAGGGCCGGCAGCACTGCCCCTCTTTCCACTTAGAGGACAGACTATTGATTCCCCACGAAGCTAAACAAGAACTCGCCATCCAGGTTAAGAACCTTCTTGCACCTGTAACGGTGAGGAGATTAAAGTCGTCAAGAGATGGTTACTGAACGTTAAACAAATTATATCAGCACATAATTATGGTGGTCAATATTATCCTCTTAGTGTTACCTTGATATTCTTCGTGCAGATCTCAATCACTACCGACCCGATAGTTAGATCTGGGTAGTTCTAATATGATATCGGCTGATACAGATTAACAAGCATTAGAAAGAACAGATTGGCCTATTTTGTTTTTGTGAATAAGCCTAACTTTATTTGCGGCTTCCGCCTTTAACGAAAAGGTGTTCAGCCCTCGGAGATGAATAAAAATGTGGATAAATCCTTCAGTACGTCAAAAATCAAATGAAGCTGATCTATTAATACGAAATTTGAAATAGAGAATTGTCCGATTAAATGAAACCGATTTCTAGGAGAGTTTCCAATGCGTCATTGAGTTGGAGAACAGACGTTTGCAAGTGTTAGCACGCAAACGGGGCGACTTTATCGTTTGTTCGGAAAGCAGTCTCTCATATGAAGCTGATGAACCCGAAGTAGAAGCGCAGCTCACCGTCCTTTGGAACGGTGACATATTCGTCGACCAGACAAATCGTAAGTAAACCAACCACCCAATTTTTTTAGTTGGTTTTAATCTGGTAAATAATTCTACATGTAGAAGATACTAAATAAATACCTTGTCGTTTTGTCCTTTTAGTAACTGTATACAAGTGCGGCTTATTGGGTTCCCATAGTCGCCGTGCGGATTGTTCCTTATGCCTTACTCGCGATGCGCGATATCAATGCTCGTGGTGTGGGAGTCAATGCATGTTTGGACCATCCTGCTCGCAGCCGGTGACCACTTCATGTCCGCCACCACGTATCGATTGGGTCTGTCAAAAGCTGCACTCGAAATTCATTAGTGAAGTATACGAAAACACATGACATATTATGTTTTCAACAATAAATGTTATTTTGAATAAAACTTTGTCCCGCTTAAATTCATTACCAGATCCATCCGTTGTCCGGCCCCGTCGAAGGTGGGACGCTAGTGACGATTGAGGGCTCCAACCTTGGCACATCACAAGCCGAAGTCGAGGATAAGATCCGTATTGGTCAGTTACCGTGCGTACCTCGTGAATATAGTGTCAGCGTTCGAGTTGTGTGTGAAACGCAACCAAATCCGCATGGCCCACAAGAGGCGTTCATCTACGTTGGCAATAGTCAAGGTCTCAGGAAAGCACAGGAAAAGTTCCATTATAAGGTAGGACTTCTCATATAACATTTTGTCCGAAGCGATCGCTACATTGAAATTTACGTTTTTTCAGCACGTCGTCCCTCAAAGTGTGAGCACACGTTTCTTTATCACTACACTTCAGCGTAGCGAAGCATGATATCCATATTTCGTTCTAGCTTCTTATCTAGATCGTTTATTTTTTTCTGCCTTCAGCTAAACACCTAAGTAAGCTTCGTTAGCACGTCTTCTATTTCTGGCCGGAAACTTAGTGCAAAACTTTTACCCTCTAAACTGTCTACGCAGACGAGATAAATATCTTAACTTTATACATAAAAAATTGGGTACAAATTCTCAATATTTCTCTCAATGTATTGTGCTCTCCTATTGGCTACTTATCTATTCCAGAATAAAAACCTTAGTTTTGTGATTATTTGGATGGAAAAAGACAACGGACCTTGACCTATTTACTCAATTTATTTATGAAAAGAGACTAATGCAATCGCTTCCACTGTGCCATTGCGATTCAAAAATTGCAAATTTTTCTCCCGGACTTAGGTATACGTCCAAGGTCGAAATTTGTCTTTCTATATATATATATATATAAAAAAAAAAAACTTAGGGGTATGTTACAGGGGGAGATCCTTTACGATCGGTCATCTATTTCCGGTGTACGAAATACCTATGCTTCAACCTGCGCGTTGTTGACGTAGACGAAAGACGGCTCACTTAGCAGCATTCGAAAACTCTAGGACTACGGCTTGTACAATTGGGAGCTAAAAAAAGTGAATCTAACAAACAATTTCCGTAAAAATTTATCGTTGTAACGAGACTTTGAAGCCAACAGTGGCCAAGTGGCGTAATACTTAACCCGTAGCTGCAAATAAAGTTGTTTTTAGTATGATCTTTATATTGTTTATGTTCAATAAACAAATGTTGCTTATGGACACATCGGTAGCGTATATATATATATGTGTGTGTGTGTGTATGTGTAAGTATTTTCTACGTGTAATTCCGCACTAACTTTGATTACACTACGTGCAGCCTGCTAATCCATTGGCGGCACTATTACAGTTTTTTTGGCTAATGTGTTACAGGAGATTGAACTTACTGGCGTTTACCCCCGCGTAGGTCCCCAGTCTGGTGGTACTCGAATTTATCTCAACGGGACGAATTTGAACGTCGGAAGTAACGTCAGCGTTATGCTGGATGACATCCCCTGCATCGTCGAAAGGTATTATCTACATTGAGTTATGAGTGTGCACACTCCACACGCTCGGCCTCTGGTATTTAAGTACAAGAATAGTTGCTTGATTGCGTTGTTATTTATTTCAGTCGGTTCATCTTCATACAAAAGTATATTCAATAGCATATGTAGGTATATAATTTAATTATATTTAAAAGATTATATACACTAATATTCGGTCTCTTCTTTAACATTTTCATTGATTTGTAGGTCGTTGGCCAGCAGCGGGCAACTGTCCTGCCGGACATCGCGAGCCCCGCTATACAACTACAAGGTTGAACAACTCATACTACAGGTTGATGGAGCTCGTTTAATTCTACCGCATCCGTTCGTATTCGTCGAAGATCCAAACATTTTGGATATTAGACCTCTGAGGAGCTATCAGAGCGGAGGCCGCGAGATTCTCGTACGTGGAGAGTTTCTCGACTCCGTCCAGCAACCACGAATGGCTGTATTTGATCCAGGTGATAACGATAACAAGCCACTTAACGAAACGGTAAGTTCTACTATCTTTCATCGAATATAAACGGTCGAGGACAGACAACACACTTCTTAACGGTTAATCGAAGTTCAATTGAATCTCTTCATCAATACAAGCTAATATAGTGCATACCTGTTCCAATCCTTGTTGTGATTATCACAATGTTTCCAGACTTGTTCGGTCGTCAACTCTACTCTGATGATTTGTCCATCGCCATTCGTATTAGGAGTACACAAAACAGCCGGCCATCAAAGTGACCAAAGCTCCCAAAGTCAAGCGAGTATGGATCGACACACAAAAGCAAATCTCGAGGAAGGTGAGCAGATGAAGCTCGGCTTCATCATGGACCGCGTGGTACAACTAAAACAGCTCGATGTGTTCTTTCCTATGGTTGACTCAATGATAACATACCTCCGAGATCCTGTCCTCTTCACCTTCGGTGAGGCTGGAGCGGTTAAGGCATACAAAGGGGATACGCTCGTCATTGAAGGAGATCACTTGTTGGGCGCCAGCGAACAGAACGAGGTTCGAGTGTACATCGGCACTAGCCCATGCAATGTAAGAATCGCATCTCTTACTATTGATTTGTTTTACCTGTTTCCTTGTGTCTCTCATCGAATAGATTGGTAGGTTGATTCTGCACAACAGTGAGGCGAAATCGTTTCAAGTAATTCTAGAGAAAGCAGTATCACCGACTCTATCATATTCCTATAGGTTACCTCATTGACATCCTCGCAAATTGTGTGCCTGCCTCCCGCGGATTCCCCGGCGGCAACCGACCAGCTGGGAAGACGAACCGCACTGCCAAAGGTCACCGTGCAAATTGGATCAAACCTTCTTTATAGTATTGGCTATCTTCGATACGAGATGTCGAAACTGTACAATCTGCCTCCGGAAATCATGGGTATGGCAGCTACTGGTGAGTGGAGAATTTTTGTTGTGATTGCATGTATACGTCTACTAGCTACCCTTACGACGTCCATTTTATCTATTCCATTAACAATTGACGTCAAGTTGCGATGCTGTTTTTCTCCGATAAATAGGCGGAGCTATTCTAATCCTTGTCAGCGTTCTGGTTTTGGCGCTGCTACGGCATAAGAACTCGCAGGCCGAACGCGAGTACAAACGCATCCAACTTCAAATGGCCACGCTCGAAAATTCGGTTCGTTCCGAATGCAAGCAAGCCTTTGCGGAGCTGCAAACTGACCTAAAGCTCGAGCAAGATACCACAGACAATGAGCTCGGAAAAGGATTCGGTGGAAGCTTATCTCCTCCTGTCTTATCTCACACCAAATACCTTGAAAACATCTTCTTCCCTGGGGTACCCAATACCAACGTCTTTCACATAATTAAGGTAGCTTTTACGCGCATCATCATTGATTTCAAACGAGTTAGCCTATACAGCTAATTATAATTTCATGCTTTTGAAATCTATTAGTGTGCAAGCAGATTACAGCCCCTACTGTAAAATTCGCACTTGGATTCTCTTTCTACTTCCGCTATCCTTTTTTACGGAAATCCTTCTTAACCATGCTAAGGACGTTGTCGTCCTGGCGAAATCCTGCATGCGACACTTGTTTTTCACTTTGTAGATAAATGTTCGAAGTCTACTGAAGGAAAGAAGATCGCCGGTCATCTCTGGACTATTTGCCTAGCCCTCAAATTATTTAAGCTAACGGTAGCATGCGTTGAACGAACTGGGAAAAAAAAGGTCCTATCAGTTAGTTTGACAAAGAGAGCTATCGGTAATTACAGTTTTCAATTGGGTCGTCTTGTTTCAGCCGTTAAACAACGCTGGCTGTTCGAACCACTACGAAGTCGCTATGGCTAATTTTGAGCTTTTGGTCAATAACAAAACATTTCTGCTAACATTCATTGATACCTTGGAGCGGCAAAACACCTTCTCTATTCGGGACAAGTAAGTTCAGCGTTTTCACCTAAAAATTTATCGGCTGTTGTTGTCCGTCGCTAGTGTCTAACCGCTAGTGTCTAAGGGTATAGATTAATCCTATGACCAAAACAAATTTATTTTAACTATGTCTTTTTTCCAGAGTGAATGTAGCATCTCTTCTAATGGTGATCTTGCTCGACAAAATGGACTATGCCACAGAGTGAGTATGACCGACTCACATAAACGCCAACTTATGTTCCTGGTGAAGCCTACCCCTTTGTTCTGATGAACGAATAGTTTTAGTGAGCCTGCGCGGTGGTTTATCCGAACGTACTTAATAATCGAAATTGTAGGAAAATGGCCCTGCTATTTGTCGTGCAGTCTTGTACTGGCGTCAGGAACGAACACTATTTATATACTGGGTAGCATTAGAGATATGCCAATGAACAGAACGGG
The DNA here is from genome assembly GCF_002532875.2 of Varroa jacobsoni. Lineage (NCBI taxonomy): Eukaryota > Metazoa > Arthropoda > Arachnida > Mesostigmata > Varroidae > Varroa > Varroa jacobsoni. Next base: position 46,268 of record NW_019214582.1, read on the forward strand.
TCCGACGACGCAGAACTTACCATGTTTACTGTAGGTATATATGGTTATGCAACTTATTTCAGTCCTAATCAGAGTTCTATTTCAGGATTCTGAGAGACCTGCTCGTGAAGCTCATTGATAAATACGCAGAGACGAAACATCCTCAGCTGATGCTTCGCCGGTGAGTCCATAACATATACATAACCTAAAATTTCGAATATTAACTATTTCCGATCAAAGAAAACGATATACTTTCAAAGTATATCTTTGTCTAAGGCCTGAAGATGCGATTACAGACATGGTTTGTCGAAGTTTCCTTGAATATAGCCTGTTTTAAATATGTAAATGAGTTATTCTTTCTTCACGAAATACATATATTCCTAATCCTGAAAACATTGTAAACCTATTTAATTACAGGACCGAGTCGGTGGTTGAGAAAATGCTATCAAACTGGCTCTCGGTTTGCATGTACGAACGAATTGCGGCTTCGCAAGCAAGGCCAATGTTCCTTTTATTGCGTGCATTAAAGCAGCAGTTAGAAAAGGGGCCTGTAGATGCTGTCACCCATGACGCACGCTACTCGCTAGCCGAAGAGAGGCTTCTTCGTGAACAGATTAACTATAGCGCTGTTGTCTTGCATGTTCGACTCGATAAAATCCTCGACCTTAATAGCAAACAAGACGATCCGGACGACAGGAAGAGTCTCGTTGTACGAGTGAACGACTGCGATACGATATCACAAACCAAACGGAAAATACTCGACGTGCTGTTTGTCAATGTGCCTTTCTCGCAGCGACCCACCGTAAATTCAGTTGAACTGGGTGAGTTCTGTCGTGTAACGTTGCGAACGCAGTTACGTACATGGGTGCCTTCAACGACGTGGGCGAAATCGCAAAATGTGATATAGATGTTTCGTATATAACAGCTGTTTTTGCTTTAGTTCTAGTAATGGCTAACTTTGGTCTGCCTTTTCAGAGTGGCACCACGGTCAAGGCCCAATGCCCATGCTTCTGTCCGACATAGACGCCACCTCCGTAGTACAGGACGGCTTGAGGAGGCTAAATACGCTTATTCACTATGGAGTCGCGGACAGCGCTGTTGTGACGCTAATCCATCGAAACGCCAACTACGAGACGTTGAGCCGGTTAAATAAACAACAAACAGATCAGAGTGCTTGTTGGCACCTCGTACCGCCGGCGTACGTAAATGATGGGCACCTCGCCGAGCTACGACACAAGAATATCGCTGAAATCTACCTTACGCGCCTCCTTTCTACCAAGGGTACGATACAGAGCTTCATCGATGACTTCTTCGCGTCCATCCTGACGGCGACCGATGAACTGCCACTTGCCGTGAAGTGGCTATTTGACCTGTTTGATGAGAGTGCTTGCCAGCACGTCGTGCAAAATTCTGAGGAGGTGGCACAGGCTTGGAAGAGCAATTCTCTGCCGCTTCGGTTTTGGGTCAATATGTTGAAAAACCCAGACTTCGTGTTCGATATAGAAAAGAGCTCCCAGCTGGATGCGTCACTCTCCGTCATAGCCCAGTCATTCATGGACGCCTGTGCTCAGTCAGAACAGCAGCTTAGTAAAAACTCACCTTCATCGAAACTGTTATTCGCTAAAGACATCCCGCAATATCGAAAGCTCATCGATAATTTCTATCGAGACATCGCAAGTATGCCACCGGTGCCAGACCACCAGCTCGCATTGTACATGAGGCAACTTTCTGTGGTATGTAAAAAGCAGTTTTGACGATGTTTCAGGTGATTGATAGGCAATCAAGAGCAAGTTATAGATAGTATTTTAATAAGACCGAGTGTTACCGTTTCATATCGAAAGGTATTTCCAGTTGCTTGTCTTTGTTATCCTTCATCGCATTTAAATGCAAGATCAAAAAAAAAACACTACAGATAGCACTCAAAGTTATACAGTACGACCTTGCAGTTCAGCTTTTGCCGAACTAGACTTTCTTTTTTTCTCTCAATCTGCCCTTTAGGCAAAAAATAAATAAATATATAATCCGCATAATAATAATGAGTGCACGTGTCTGAATTACTCACAGCAATATGCCGGCCAAGTGGATACGACCAACGCCTTGAAGGATCTCTACATTTATGCTGCCAAGTATAACAGTCAAATATTGGCTGCGCTTGAGGATCGCGAAGGCGGAACATTGGGTGACTATCCGCCGTCGGGCAACAGCCTTGTGAATCGATTACGGGTCATCGAAGCCAGTTACCGAGCCGGCACCTTAAAACGTTTCACTTAGAGTTTCTTTACGATTCATCGCGGTCTCTCTGTGAGAAAGTCCGAACGGACACAGATAAACAATGAAACAAACATGAAAAAACAAAGCTAAGGGCCTGTCTAGTCATTAATCTGTATGGACAGCCGTTTACATATTCTTCTGTATTGTCTTTTTGAGGGAAGCCATATAAAAAGCAGAGAAGCATAGATGGTCGGACGTACCGTCAAGTGCATACACGTACACGGCTGTGAAGCGGTCAATCGTTGGAGTTGTGCAGAACTCGATTAGAAACCTAACAATGTCAAAAGGATGATTACATAAACGATAAGCAACAAGTATATATGTATGCATGTCATGACAACAGATACAGTGCCGTGTAGTGTTGCCGGATGTAGGAACGTGTCCTTGCTTTAAGAACACTCAGGTAATGTGAGACAAAGCGAAAGAGAATTTCTACCCCGTAGGTTCTGCAGACCTCAAATTCCCGGTGCAGATTGAGGAATAAGAACCGGAAGATTCGCAACCTAGCAGGGTTAAACAAAAATATGACGATGAACCCAATGATGATGAGGAATTTGTAAGAAGTCGTGGCCTTCAATTACATTTAGCATCCTATAGTGACAGGAATGGAAAAAAAAACAGGAGGGTGACGTACCGAATGAAATGGGTGATCATTCCTTGCAATGTGTGCCCTATGACCTAGTAGCACCCCTAATGTGTCTCTTAACTACCGAAGACGCGTTGAGCTTTATATAAGACACACGCAGGCTCTAAGTTTAATGGTAGCGGAACATTAAGGACGTTCAGTTTCATAATAGGTGAAGAATCGAACGCAGGTAAGGAGTGAGCGATTCGAAGATCCGTTGCATTACTTTGACCATGATGAAAGGCAAGGACTTTCTTAGAGACGCTGCAGTACTGTATAAACGTCTCGTTCTATTTATTTGTAGTAGAATTGGTAATGCAAAGCTCAATTAGCCTTGGCACCTTTTTGAACAACTGTAAATCTGTGGTGGGAAACTACGAATATGATTTGGCTCGTGCCGTACAACTATAAAAAGGAGCGTACTATATTTACCTTTGTACAGTTATTAGAAAGTCATCACGAGTATGGAGAAGTTCTGATGTTAGTAAACTATAATGTAACAAAATTGTCTCATTTAAATCACTGCGAGCAATGATAGTTTGCTGCTAAGTCAATGTTCGCAGAGAATCTTGAGAGTTATTTGGTACTACCGACATAACGATTACAGGCAGTCGCTAAATACCGCTGTCATCGAAGTCTACCTCTTCGCTACTCGTTTTTCTAGGCATTAGTTAACCTGTTTTACGTCTTTCCGACAATGCCTTGACCTGAATACGATCCAACTCATGGAGTAGATGTTTTGTCGGATATTGTAGGCCACATAGTGAAGTCTAAAAAAGCGAGAGATGATGAAACGTCCAATGTAGGTTCAATGTATATTTGTCCGAATCTGTGCTGACCTGTGTGACCGGGTGCTGAGAACGACAGCGGCATAAGGTGTTATTACTACAACCAGTATTGATAATAATAATAATAATAATAATAAAAATATTATTCATCTAAGCAGGGTAATGAAGTTAAAATTTCCGATATAAACAACAAGTTTATGTGACAATGAGACCCCTAGGCCTAACGATATGCTAGTTGCTTAGATTATTTGGCCGTCATAATGCATATTCGGCATTTTATTGTTGCACTTCCTGGTAGCCTGAGTCCGTTTATACGAACTTAACGAACGACAACATGAACAGAAGTCCTGTTCAGTCCTGATGGTCAACCAATGCCAGGATGATTAGCTTTTATAAGCATCGATAATAAACGTTAGGAACGTTCATTCATAGCAGATTCAGAAATTTCATCGTCCATATCTAAAACGCGTATGGATTACCGTTTGCCCTGATGAAGCATAAAGATTCGAAGGATTGCTTGAATCACACATCTTGGAAACATGCTTAAACAATCAACTGGTCCTAACGGTTATTTTATGCATTAGATTCCCCTACGCGTCTAAGCTTTCACACTGCCCATAATATCAATGTAACAATAAGTGCAATATTCTGGTGTGATCCGTGTTTTGGCTTATCGCGTTTATGTCTCGTGTTATTTATAAACCCATGCGAAGGTCTACTCAAGAGGTATCGGCACAGCTGGAGCTGTAGTGGACACTGCAGACATGATACGATACATCCAATTGTGCAGGCTACTACCCAAGCACACATTATGTACAGAGAACTTAACAGATCACTGTAGAGCTATGAATGAAACAGATGAAATTTAATATACCAAACAAAAAATACCACTATATATAGAAAGAATATAGAATTCTATGTACTCCAGTGGGAAAACGTGGCAGTGTGTCCAATGGGAGAAAAAAGTACTAGGGAGAAGCGAACATGAGAAATTAGCTGAGCTCGTGCATCTGAGTCAGTTCATAGAGCAATGTTTATAGAGGTTTGCACGAGGGGCAAATCTATTAGACGCGGTTATTAGATAACGGGGAAAAAATCAATAAGCTGAGAAATCTAGCAATGCAGAGCTAATGCAAATGAGAATTCAGGCAGGTGGGTGGATGGAATAAGAAAACTAAACCACTCAGCGTTTGTATTTTATTTTATAAAATTCTAAACTCATTCAAATGAAACATATGTAAGCAACAGTATATGCTAACGGTGATGTTTATAAGAGACAAGAAATAAAGTTGAAATAAACACAAACAGAGTGAATATATTTATTAACTATACTGTGTCTTTATTCGATTTTCGATTTATAGTTACTGATTGGTCTGTAACTTAAGCTAAGCTATGGTGTTTTTGTATTGCAGCAGGTACCGATACCTTCCCCAAATACGTTTTATCCTCTATCACAGCTGACTATCGGTTCGTCCCGTGTCGCAATTCAGTATAGTAAACTAAATTTTTTATGTAATCTAAAGTTTGATCAATAAAAACTTTACTACGCTTCAAAGAAAGGCTCAGCAGTATTTTATGATCTCCACTCTGCTTCTCCAGATTTTAACCGGAACGCTTCACTCGGCTTCTGCCAACAGCAGGTATTGCTCTCATCTAACGGAACCTTACGTGTGTAAAATTATTTTTTTTGAATTACAGTAAGAACGCTTATCTCCGCGCTTACTCTAGCCTCAGGGCACTCAAACTCACCACTGGGATTCCTATTGGCTACGTTATCCATACAGCAGTCGGAAGTACAATCTATGGTGTTATGTATTACGTAAACGCAAAAAAAAGAGCCTGTATTGGCGCTATTGCTGGCCGCATTAACAAAACTACATCGTGTCTCTTTTTCCTTACGGCCTTTGCGTGTCAACAATTGAGGAACGACTTCACTGCTAATCAGGTTGGCTGGAACGTGGAAGATAATGTTAATTCATGTATATATAGTTATGTATGTATACTTATCTTTTGGAGGTTAAGGGCAAATGCATTCTGCAGACCGGACATCACTGAATTATGATTTGTCCGGTACGGTGGGACTCTCACCCACTAAACCCTGGACCCCTTTATCATCTTGGCTCATGGTTTGGGATATGTTTGAGATTACTTCGAAAATGTATACTTATCTGGTTCAAACCCAACAGCCTGCATATTGTGCCGCAACTTATGGATCATGTCACTTCTTCAGGGTATGATAGAATTTTTAAGAGTGTAACAATTACTACAGTCTAAGAAGAGCCTGTGCTTTGAATCATGCGTGTCCTATTTAACTTACTCCTTACTTAGTTATCCAATGCCCTTCTCGCATACTGAGTTGCCAATAAAAAATGTCGAATGCGTTTTTGTTTGACCTAAATTATCTGTATGGGATAATATATTACAACGCTGTTTATTTGCCTGAACGAGCAGGTTCGCACGCAAATATTCAAGGATTAGCTAGACTGTTTCTGACTACGCTAAATATACTAAGCGGCGCTCTCACACTATTAGACATTTCTAGATCCCCAATGGCTTCACAGTCCTTAAAATGCCTTTAACAAAGATTTTAAAAACATAAACAATGTTGAACCACGTTAAACAGATAATGGCAATACTGACAGCAGTCTTGGTACCTCTATAGCACTGATTTGCCGAACATTACAATGTTATCCAGATCAGGCAATGGACCCTTCCCTATCTGTACCGACAAGCCTGTTTTTTTCACACGCTCGCTTCGTAAAGACCTATAAACTAAATACTGGATCTTGATTAATATCCGATGCATTAATTTAGCCAAGGCTCATTCATCCTGCCCGTTAGCCGCTAACTTCGAAGTGAAGGTTTTGGCTTGTGTAACTTATTGAAGCTTTATTATCAAGGTTATAAACGAACGCCCTGTCCACAGATATTACGAAGTAATTACATCAAGATATAGTTTTTTCATTGCATTTGGAAACTATTTGTTCCTGTTGTCCGTTGATGAAAAAATCAAGCAGACAGAAAGAGCAATATCTGCCAAGGGATCATCAAAAGCCTATCCCTTTTACCTTGAATGATATAGCTGTAAAAAAGCAAACCATTTTTGTGCATACTTACTAAGCAACTTGATGGAGTAGACGGATATGTTAGAGATAGAAGCATCGAAAAATCTATCCTATGTATACCCTAAAAATATATCCTAATAAATAATTCATCGTTTGACCTAGAAGACGTATTAAAAATACTACACTGTCGCATTGACTATTCAAAAAATAGCATTGGCTTCTCATTCGACTTCGGGCACCTTAATGGACCTTGGTTGCACGAATTTCCAAAGAAAATCCTTAGCAGACGGTGCGCGATGTGCGGCGAGTGTTTTCAGACAACTGGAAGGTGTTCACACCGAAGAAAAACGCAAACGAAAGAATACGGCCGAGCCAGCAGCTTGTTGCAGCCGACAAATTCTTAGGTCAAGTCCAGGAATTCCCAAAGATCTCCCATCGAATATCTGAGCGAGAGCGGGAAAATAAGCAAAAAGGGGCGTGACTCTGCCATCACGTTCCTATCGACATCAAACCCATCGGCTTCCCCAACGAACAGACAACCTCATTGCGAAATCGACTTTCTAGTCTTCCTGGACCCTGTCCACCCCCGTTTCTTCCCATGTACTTCGCTTCCCTTCCCTAGGACGCTGCACTACCACCGACTGACTCATGTTACTCGCGTGACTCTCAGAGGACATCCCAGCTACAACACTAGATTAGCATGTCCTCGCTGAATCAATGAAGAGGCCATGCCTGTAAAGGTACAGTAGGAGGAAAGCCATCGGGCTGTAAATAAGAGGGCGGTAAAAGGGGCCAGAAGCTACGCTTGTTTCTATCGAAAAGGAACCGATGTCTTTGCGCCTCGCCATACAACTCAGCCTGAACGAGAGGGACGGAGAATATACATATGTATATATAGTAGGCTCTAAGTCTTACCGTGGAAACTGAGGTAAGAATAGGCACGCTAATAGTTATTTATAGCGAAATATAATGCCTATTATCATTATTGTCTTTCAACGAGAATTTATGATTTAACAATGACAGCTTTAGCAAATTCTCATTTGCTATCCGCATCTCTTTGCCTATCCGTGTATTCTAGTAATCTGCCCATAGATAGACATAGTTCCAAGCTACCATTGATCCATTTACAACATTTCGGATGAACTCAATTACTGTGAGATCGGATAATAACGGCGGCTATTTTGTCGAGCCTTGTAGGCTAGTACAGCTACAGGCCAACTATTCATTAAGCAACGTACGTCATGGCAATTTACTGCTTGAAAAGCTTAAAATGCGTTTTATAGGATGACACGCTTTTATCAACGATCTCATTACATTGCCTTTGTTCGTTAATAATTACTTCGCATACATGTTCAATTAGGTCATGAAAAGTTTTTACCAATGCATCATTTAACTTAAAAATTTAGTTGTATGGCTTTACGGAACAATGTTTAAAGCATCTCAAAGCCAGCTTTGTGTCTTAAAGTATCACGAATCCCAATAGACGCTTGGAATGTTACGGTTTGATTTTCGTCGCCGGTGATTTTTGCGTTATGGCCATTCTTCGGAACAGTATAGATAGATTTTTTTTTAATTTCTAGTGTTTTCGATCGCTGTCAATGTTTGTCGAACTGTAAGGTTGGCTTCAAGTCCTTGCGGACGATTTTTCAACAACTTTTAATAAGTATTTCTGGTAAAGTTGTAAGGGTTGGACGACGCTACATTGTAGTATTTTTCAGACGCTACATTTTCAGGTTGAGATGGCATCTGAATTTTTACATGGCAGACTGTGTAGGGGGAGAAGCGTTCCTTGGCACCAGTAGAAAGCTTGTGATAAGCTAAGCGGAACAGCACTTCTAGATTCTATGCGTAAATTCAATACTTCGAACCGAAAATGACTGTTAAAAACTCAACATGGTACACGATGTCAGAGAAGCTACGGCTTTTACTACCAAATAAAAGGTTTTGACGAGGGAAATTCAATTCATATTTTTATATCTAGTTTAGGTAGTTTGGGGTGAACACAATGGAAAGCAACCGTCTGTTTGCTGACTTCTCAATTTTTTGACGATCACAACATCTCCTCACGGTATATGGCTTTCGTAGATTCCTACGCAACTCAAATCTACGCAGTTAGTTTTCTCGAAATTATTCCACGTTCGCAAGCCTGAACAAGTGCCTAAGTGTCCGTTTACGATTCTCAAGCAAAGGTATCTAGCCATTATAGGGTGTACAGCAGCTGCCTAGAAAAAGCTATTTTTTTTTTCTAACTGAGGAGAACATCATCGAGAAGACCTTGTAGCTTGTTAGCCCAGTTATTAGAGGAGACTAAGTAAAGGGACCGCCGAAGATAATATGAAAAAAAATACTTAATTTCAATCGACTCGTCCTGAACAAGACACTAGAATGAGTTATTTACCTATAGATTTAAGCTTGATATGGTATTATAGAGCTGACATTTGTCTTTCGTGCGACTAATCTGAACGCACACACATAAGTAGTAAAAATTAAGTCTTTCAACTCATTCCAATGTTTGGATGGGTTAGGACACGACATAAAGTAAACTAGAACAGAATATGATTTAGTACGATAATTCAATCACGAATTCAAACCAAGGGATCAGTTCGCGGCCGCACCTCTCTTTAGTTCTTTTTCATTGATAAAATACGCTGATTGGTGAGGTCATCTCCATTACGTATTGCGTATTTCCGGGTTTGTTCCATAACGCGATTAACAAACAACAATCACTGAGAATGCTAAAATGATATGTTGATAGCACTACAGCATGCCTATGACATGCAGATTTCAAATGGTAGTTTAGCACAATTTGTATCACGGATTTTAACGGCGAAGACACTGGCCCGACTCTAGTCTTTGAGAAAACGACGGCTACGATTTGTGATTCATTTATGACGTGGGCTACTATTCGAAATAACATTACAAAAACTCTAGTACGAGTGGATTATGACACATAAAAAAAGGTCGGATGGACCGTTTGGTCCAAGTGCCTAGTCATGCTTATCTCAACCCACCCTGTCATGTTTTAAACATTGTTTAATTTTCCAAAAAATACATTAACTAGATGAATCAGAATATGCTACCACTGCAGACTAGGGAAGCACGCGATTTGGCTAATATTAACCTAAATATACCAAAATCACGCTATGCTACCGGCTGACGGGTAAATGGCGATAAAAAATAATTTACAGCAAATAGGGAAAAATATATTTGCAGTGTTCTAACCCAAAACTGTTTCACCTCAGGCCACTATATATACATATAAATGTATATATATACTTTCTAATTACTACGATGCAGGTTGATCTTCGCTATTAAGTGCAGGTCCCGTGACTCCAGAAGGACTTCCTGCGATCAGGTTTTCCTCATGTTTGCCCTTTTTTAATACATCCTGATTCTGGACCTGCAGGCCTTTATGGATGTTGGATTGCTACTTGTTGTCCTTGACGCACCATATTCCTCTGTATGCGTTTTGCAAACAGCCAAATGCCGTAGTTTACATAATCTTGATTACATTTCAGTTTGATGACGCCTGGTGAAAGTAACCTGTTATAGCAATGGGGATGCATAGATAAATTAATGTTGCTAATCAACTAGAAGTCTCAGGCAAATCTTTATTTCGTATATCAAAATAAATTACAACTTAGGTACGCCATTAGGTCTATCCCGGCCCCTGATGCCGGCGCCTGTCCGCTACGCACTGCAAAGTGTGTGGCTCCTAGTGTCATCATGAGTAGCGTGCCCATTTTTTGTCTAGGCGGTATTGGTATGAAAGGCTATGAAGCTAGTTTGAGCTCCTGTAAGTAGCCTGTATTTATCACCATTCTTTGAATCATAAATCGATTAACCAGCGAGGTCCAGGTCTGTAGCTATATTTTTATATTCTGCCTATTTGTGCTTAACGTGTTCGATCTGAATAAGCTAAATCCAATCTAATTATATTTTAGAAAAGGATCCCTTGGCTAGCCTACAGGCCAGTGGTAACGAACCCTGTATAAGTAGTTTAACCGCTTGTAACAAACTTCATGTTAAAGGTACAAATCTGCAGATCATTTATTATTATTATTGCCAATGTTTATGAACATAAAGAAAAAAAAAACGGATTATAGGTTATGCCAGTCTCTAACCAGTAGGCAAGCAAATTTTACCTTTCAGTGCCTCGCCTACAAAACTGCATTACGCGACTTCAAATAACAATGCATGAACGAATATTTTTTGAACGCATGAGGGTCTGGTTTAAGAGTTACTTTCTTAACTTGGTTGAGGCATCTTGAAAGTAATAATCCTATTATGCGGAGCGACCACGAGGCTTCGGTACGCTAAGGACATCTTCCATCTCCTCCTGCCTGCTCAAGATAACGGGGTTGCCGTCACATCTTTTGAGGCTGCTCATGTGAGGGCATATACGTGCTTGCAATTATATGGTATGGACACCAACACGAATTTCAGGAGAACTCTCGATGGTCCCTGATCTTCTGGCTTTTTCTCATTCGTGGAAGTCTTGTCGATTTTTTGAGCAAAAGAAAAAGCACTAGCAACGTTTCAACCGGTCTTAAACCCGTTAATGGAAAATCGTTTGCAAGAAGAAACATTAAAACTCGATAGTATCTCGACTGTATCTCAGCTGAATGTCTAAAAATGTCTATACAATATATGACTCTGTAAAATCTAACGAGTCAATTGTTTATACGAGTTTATACCAAATATCTCACACAGAGTCACACAGCTGACTCATTAGAGAACTGCCTTAGCTTGACATTCCCTCTAGAGAACCCCGTAAGATTAAATTATAGCTTAGCCGAAGAATTGACTAAAGAATGGATGTGGTATGTATGTCATGAAAACTCACTATACAAAATGTGGGAGACAGTTTTCCCAGCTGTTTCTGTACCATTTGTAAGCTGACTTACAACAATAAAAGTAATGTTATTTGCAAATTTTGAAAAAATAACCCAAAATTCAATACAAAGAAAGTAGCTGGAATACCTCGAAAGGTCTATGCGCAAAAATACACGGGGACAACATAACATTAATAGCGATATTTAACCTTAAAAACTACGCTTCCCATATCGCAAATCAGCTGTTATACACACTAATATAGACTAGCAGGTTCTGACTTTTGAAGGTACATAACCGTACATATTAAGATCATTCTAAACAATGTTCCTTTGAACGGAACTAATTCGAAAAGGGGCCACTCTAATTATATTATTATCTCTAGTACTCTACTTTATCGGTAGTACGCCATTAATTCTCTATGGCAATGCCACCGTGGGGTGAGTGGATTTCAGGAGGCGTTACCTGTTCTCGATTCTAACGACAGCCGCAGCAGCAGCTGTGTCGCAAGAAAAGTACGCAGATAGCTACACGTTAGGCATCGATCTTAATTACAAGCTCAGAGTTCAAACTTCAATTAAACATTCGATGAGCGGGATACAGTCTCTTTTTGCATCTAGTGCATCTTCATAGCTTGAAACCCGCAATCCCAAATTAACATAAAACGGGAGCAGGTTTGGATCTACACACAGAGGTGGGTGAATTGCTCAGTTAAACCACGTCATCTCTATGACGGGTCGAGACGTTGTGAAAGTGTCACATCGTGAAAAGAGGTCATGAACCTGGGCAAACTTTGCCTTCGGATGCTTAACGGCAGGTGATCGATCAGCCATACGAAGATGGGTCGGCAACATTGTTTTAGCTCATCTGTAATTAAGGCTGCACGCTGTAGTGGTCCCATTTTTACAATGAACGGTGATTCTCCAAAACTAATATAGCTTTTGCCGTAATAAGCAGTTCCGGAAACCTTTTTGGTAATTACAGGCTCAATGGCAATAGGGTATTTTTAGCATTTATGGTTCAGTCAGTAATATTTGAAATCAGATATATATAGCAAATTCTATTCGCTACCTTAATGTAGCGGTGGTTTAAAAATATGCGTGACGTTATACTGTTAGTTTGTTTTTTAAAAGCCTTCCCTGACTCCCCTATATAAATAGAGAAGATGGATGCCTCAAAGCGTACAAGTGATGTTGTTCTATTTATTTGTTAAGTAATATCAACTAGTGGCAGCCGCCGTTAACTTTGGGCCCAGATTCTAGGATAAAATGTTATCGCGTCCATAAAAGTAGGTCGCTTGAACTCTTTTCCTAGCGTGCAGCTTTGCAGGTAAGTAAGCGGTCTCCAAGATAACAACGTTAGTTAGCTTGGTCCTCCAATATACTACCCTTTGGTAAGGTGGTTCGTCGAAGGTTGACGTCAGCGTCCAATAAATTGACTGCTGTTCTTATTCAGTTATGTATACTCGCTCGGATACCGTGTACAGCTTATTTAGGGTCGATTGATTCCCGTCATCTTTCGCTACGTGTGGACATATATGGCCTCGCCAACTTCTGTGTAGCTTCGTTTTGTACAATAGGCGGCTACGTGTAAAGATAGTGAAGCGCGTCAAACATACAAATACGATTGTGTAAAAGTTTTTAAAATCAGCCATTTGCTTGTTACGCTCATGGGCCAATTCCATTATAAACATTACGGACGCACCGTTCATTTAATTTCAATTCGTGTATAAACATAAACGTGTTAATTACGTTGGGTAACGATTATCAATACAAACCATATGCTGGCTAAGGCGTCTACAAGAAGTGTAGACCTGGAATAAAAAGGATTTCGTGTGGTCTATTCTGAAAGCGTTAGACATTTAAAGGACCCGCTTAAATATGTTGTCGACCTCCATAGAGGCTAAAATATTTATATTGTTCTTTGGTGTGCCATTTTCTTGTTTAAATACAAAAATACAGCAAAATTTAAATTAATTTCGAATTCGATTGCCCCAACCTAATAGCATTGAAACCGTTTTACGAGGTCCAGTGTGCCACGTTTTACTCACCGACTAGTGAAAAACGTAGATTATAAGATTATAACCTTCCACTAAGACACTTATCTCTATACAGAATAAGTTTTTGCGCGTCTTAACAGGAAGCACCTCGTTATTTACACTTTTGTTCTTCTTTTAAATATATATATATATACGTATATATGAGTCCGCATCTTCTTTAGGCATGTGGAGTACATGTGACGTGAGGGGGAGATAAAGGCAGGCCACGTTACGCTGATCCCTGGCGAGAGAATACACAAAAAACATGTCAAATTCAGCCACCTCTACTTCAACTAACTCCAGTGTTGCGTCCATTAGGTTAGAAACGTTGTGGGCTGCAGGCGTCCACATCGGTAGTGTATTTCCACCCAGACTTATAAATTGCGCCCTTCACAGGGTCAGAATTTGAGAATTATGCCTATCGCTACGAAAATTAGCTGCGTCTGTGTTTGCCCCTGGGCGAAACAGTTCACTTTCCTTTCGAGCATCGTGTGAGTAACGAATGCTACTGTGACAGAAACGACGGCCGGTAGCGTCAGTTTCTATTCCAATACAGCTGCTGCTGCTGCTGCTCGTTGCATATTGTGGTGTCATTTGCGAGAAATCGACTTCAAATAAATCACCGTTATTGCCATTTCGCTAAGGCACAAGTAAATAACTCCATAGATGTATCGGTATCTATTTGCGTATTCGACAAAATAGTCCTACTATAATATTAATATAAAGAGAGAGTCGAGAACGTCGGCCTGAATATTCAAAATCGCCCGCGCTCGCCGCATCTACCCAAACGTCGATAGGCTGAGCGCCTTGCCGAATGTAAATCATAGTAATTGAGAGTAAACGCCATCTGAAAACTTGGCAAGAGCTCTCACGCTGCGTCTGTCATGAAATTTAGCCATATGTACTTCAAACTCTTCCGTGGAATATTAATTTTGGTGCACTCTGCTTAAATTAACGGGAGAGTTTGTACGAACCCAAATTATGTATACAGTTATTGGCCAATAAGGCCACCTAACAATGTTACACATTGTCGAGAGTGGTTAAAAGCATCTCGGTATTCGAACTAAGTATCTGCATCCGTTGTTTTTATGTGAAAGCTGCTTCCCTCTGCTTTCTAATAGAATCATGTGTGCACATGTGACGACCCTGTCGCTAGAAAAGCATTTTTAAACCACTGTGCAAGGAAAAACACTTCTCAGCACGTGTGCAACGACTGTTCACCACATCGTGTATGAACATTCGGGCCAACTCAGGTATTTCGTCTTGTTCTATGTATGGACAAACATAGACGATTCAACGTGTGATACAGATGGTATCGTTACTCTCATCTATTCAATGGCAATGACGTTATTATGACTACAGATTCCTTTGAAGTGAATCTGGTATTCATGAATCCGTAATGGAATTGCGAAAGAGTCCACGGAGGCTCACGGAATAGCCGGATTCACTCGCAATGGAAGACCGCCGACTGGGTCGGAACGTCGAAATCAGCAGCAATGTTGTCATCAAGACATACAGAAAACGAGAGACAGATAACGGCCCAAAGCGCAATAAGGAGAACAGATCTAACAAAAAACTGATTTGTAGTTCCAAAAGATGGCAAAACACAGAGTCACTCCGTTGATGCGGATCCTATGACGCCATATTGAAATGAGTGATTATAGAAATTGTAAACAAAATTGTTTTTGTTTCAATTGGGCTAACTAGCTTCAATGTTAGATACTCGGTTTTAAGGGAATCTATGTTTTTAGATAAATCAGCTTTTGAGATTTCCGGTTATAACACTTAATACGCCTACAAACGTTACAGCGGATGATTCTGTGTAATTCAACAGGTCAAATATCTCAGCAAAAAAGTGGTCTGGGCCCTGATTTTCATCTAAGGTAGAGGAATCCTGCATCCCGCTAATGAAATCATGCAAAAACAATAATACAGCAAGGTGATCAACAAAAAGATCCACCTGCTGTGAGAATGGTGCTTGTATGGGAACTGTGTAGCCATGTGTGACAAGTTTCGGTGGTAGTCTCTGATGGTATCGAAGTTCTGCCATAACCTATCTTGAATTCGATCGAAAATGCGTGCCATTATATCAGAAAGTTTATCAAAGCCGCACAGGAGACTACGAACATCTCACAACTCAAAAGTACAGTGATCTAAATATGGATCCATAAGCCCGTTGTAACGGAAACAGCTTCGATCAATGGCAACGTGTTAAATTTCCAGGTATATCCATATATGTGTATATATATACGTACATGCCAGTTCGGATTAGACCCGATAGATATGTATGAAGTTGACCCGTAATCTACTTATCATTGTACATCGTATTGTTTATAAAATCGTTTGCGAAAAGTGTTTGATACCATCAACTCTGAAGTTCTTGAAAATCTAGCTGCAGGAAAACAAAAAGCGGAACAACTACGGCCATCCTATTATCATACAGCCGGTCGACCTACTCATGTCTACGTCTCTTGGCCTGGACAAGAATTTTTGCGACAAAAGTTGCGGCTGCACCCCGCAACAGGAACCGTATTGGCCTGCTACCATAGCGGCAATCAGGAAAACACCAATGTAATTCATGCTTCAACCGACGCCCTATATCGAAGCTTAACGAGACAGGAATATTTATTCTGGCATCGTACTTCTCTGATATGCGCTGGTCATTACTTTTAGAACAGCCGATATTGAGAACTGTTTGAGAGATTGCCAAATAATTTACCACGAACAAACTCTGGGCCGTGACCGGCAGGAAGTGGCTAATCATCCAGCTACCGGAAAGCCGGTTACTTCACTCTGTGACACCATATTAGGGAATGTCGGAAAGGTATGCAATCAGCAATTTTCTCGCAGCTTTAGGGTAATGAGTGAAGTCTATGCTTGTACACTACGTAGAGATCAACGCTCGTTTAATATATTGAACTTCTGCTATGTTGCTGGCCTCATAGATAACGTCTATTTCCCAATAGTGAGGTACTTAATTCTAGCCTTGGGGGACTATTGGCTGTCGCGGGCATACACATACTTGAACCTGTCACCATCGACATGTTTAGCTCAGCATAGATGTTTACGAGGCGTACCATTGCGGTAAGTCATGTATGCCTGGCTTATGTAATCATAGGCAATCACCAATACCTACGCATATCTTGAGAATTGCATCTTGCATCGAGGCTACAAATAGCGCCGTGTTCAAGCCAACCACTATATCCAGGTGATCCTATACGAAGTAGGCCTGTCTACCTTCACATAGTGCTCGCGGAACTTTAAGCGCTCTTTTTCATCATTTAGATAAGTTTCTCATTGCCCTTCGGTTATTTAGCTCCAGTTAGGTTACATATATGTATGCCTGAGTGATCTGCCCTCAAATAATATTCGCCACTTGTTCTCTGTGTCCTGTGAAATATACGCTTGTACTCGGTTGCTCGATTCGGTCTCTTACGCAATCCTTTCGTTCCATACGTCTCATCTGCTCTTAAAGCAAAAGCTGGCCGAAAAACAGGACCGATCGCTACGTCTAGCCATTTACTACATAGTAAGGGCCGAGTCAGTCTATGTTAAATACGATCTTCGCTGTCATCAACGTCGGCACGAGCGTTATTTCAGCGCGATTAATCGTCCCATGAGCACTGGTAGAAATCCTGGTAGTTAGAGGGCATGAATTGGGCCAAAGAGAAGCAGTCGAATATTACAGACATTTGCTATATTGATCGCGCTCACCGCCTCACAGACGACGCGGACTTGAGAGGGCACCATTGGGTTGAGTACAGCCAAACTTGCACATATATATATATGTGTGGACGTAGTATAGAAACGGTACATTGACGCATCGCTGAGGGCTCGTAGTCCGTCGTGGCCGTGGCTGCTGTTGTCGTCCCGCCTATGTAATGTCTATGTATCGTGTGCCGTTTTGTTACTCACTTGTCGTTCTGCGCGAGTCGTCGCTTTATTACAACAGGGTCGTACTGTAGCATTATATATAATACGATACGCTCTTGCCGAACCGATCGGGAATGCGTAAGGGCATCAGGTATCACAGATGTCTTTTGCACACCCATAGCTCCTTGTAGTAGAGAGATGTCGGTTAGGACTATTGGCGAGACATTTTACGATACGTTTATCATATAGTATATCGTCATTACAAAGACGTAGATGCCGATAGGCGAGGAGCAACAATGAGGATAAATGACCGTCTCTGGTGGAATATTCAACGGGACATGCTCTATATCGCCTGCGAGGAGAGTTCTTCATTGTGGCCGATTGAATGAACGGTTAGTTTTCCGAGTAACAAGTTTATGGCCTGATCAATGAACCTGACCCTGAGCTCAAACACGCCACTGAATGTACTGATATATGAAAATTACTCAGTATTTTCGGTTTAATATATTCTAAATAACAAGAATTCAAGAACAACAACAACAAGAAAAAATGGATCAATGATCTCTCGGGCTCGGATGTGGAGTTCTTTATTATCTAGATCGAAATGATTTTAGCTAGCTGGTTATGAAGCAACCTGTGAAACGTTTCAGCGTAGATATGCTCCTGTCCATACTGTTAAAGTCATACCATTTTCCGCACGAATTGTTTTGCTTGTGTGTACAAAAGCCAAAGAGTTCACCTAATGGTAAGGTTGTTCTATTAGGTATGTCGTTGTAGCATAAACTAGCTGAGGATGGCGCGTCGTTTAGAAAAAGCAGCGACTCGAGTTTATAAAAGCTATAGCATTACGCGTTAGTAAAAGCCCGTAATGTAAATATGAACCTGACACGCCTACATGTGCATATCCTTGGCTTTGTTCATTCCTTACTGATGCCAGGAAATAATTCCGAATACAGGACTTAGACGGCAATGCCCCAATCCGACTTAAACGCCTAACTAGATTCGTTTGGACTGCGCAAATCAACATTTTTCCTTTTACGTGTGATGTTTTGCCACAGGCAAAATTCATGTTCATCCTAACAATCAACCCACCCAGCATTCACCGTTATCTCGCTGAAGTTTTATCGCCAGTGTAGGTCGTGGAATTAGGTAATGCGTTCAGAAACATGGTTTGTTTTTCTCGGAAATGGTATTATAAAATGGTATCCGCAAGGGAGAACGGTAATTACAATAGCTTTTAGAGCCAGAACGTAAAAGATTGGGCATCTATTTTTATGTGGTTTTCCACGGGAAAACTCCACCCTTCGCTGAAAAAACTTCAAAAACATTGTGATGCAACTCTATACTCGAGCTATACGAAACTAAAATCTGCAGAGTTAATTACAGAGTGCTAGAAGAGTTAATGCTTAAATAGAAAAGTAAATTTTCAATTGAGCAATCGTCTCGTCGCCTGGACATGAGAGTTGAAAAGTGCCCAGCAAGATTATCGCATCTCGGCCTTCATCGATACTGCCGCTTCTTTTCCAGCAAACTCCCGTACGTAGGACAACAAGTATATATATATATATATATATATATATATATATATATATATATAGACACCTTTCCACAAAAGACAAAAAGACTATGGAACGGTAGTTATGTCTATCCGTATGGTTGAAGGAGACAGGAGATAGTCAGGCGGCTTACAATGTAAGGTAGCGCTGGGTAGATACAGCTCAGCGGAAAAATAACACACGTGGCAGATGATGTTCGGGATCATCCTCTCAGCGGGAGAAAAAAGGGCAAACGTGAAGGAACGCGATGGCGGGGTGACGGTGAGAGCGGTTATGGTAGAGTCAGCAGTGAACCATGACAATAGCGTAAATTGTTCCACCTCGCGATGTTACTTCACTGTCCAGTAAACCCGGCAGTGGGAGGTTGGCGCGTGCAATTTCGGTTTACTTCGTTTCCCTCTATTGCTACCACGGCAGCCATACTACAGCGCAAAGGATACTTGGCTGAACGCAGAGTGATGCTTTTGAGCCATCGTCAACATCATTATCAGTATCATCATCATGATCACATAAACATCGTTGCTGTCATACGGGAGCAGACCGTCACGGCGGCCCCCAAACAGAAATTGTACGAGATAGTGGAAGACACCAGGATCATCGCGTAGAATACACATATAACAATCGACCGAATGCAAAAGCAGGACCTGAGAGTAACTTTATAGCCATCGATCAAATGCTGCCGCCTCAGTGTTATTGAAGTAACTTGTATTCAAATAAAAATGTATACTATACAGTGTACCAGTCAGTTCGTCTGGACCCGTAATAATCGTAGCAATTGTGAAATCATGTAAAACTCCGCCTTGGTCGGTGGCGGGAGAATTTGAAAAGTGGCTGTCTCTGACGCCTATGAGAATTACGAACGTTAGATAGGTTTTTGTCATCAACAAAATATAGTGCTGTGTAGGCAGGAATCAGGGTATCTTCCGATCCACAAGCCGTATTAGACTGTCAAGCTCAGAACCGAGCAGTGGTCGCAAAGTCTGATTTATTGTCCCTTCCGTCAGGTGTTGTTCCCCCATTTATCTGCGACCTATACATGTGACACATGGGGGCATCTAGATACACGCACAAACATATCCAGTCGCAGAGCTCGCACTGTGTTTTAATATCTATCTCATATCCGGCCGACAACACCCCTATGAGTTTTCAGTTAATATCCATTGCATTTAGCCTTATATGTCTAGTTGTATAGACACGACGAGCGGTACCTGGGGGCAGTTGTAAGAACAATGCCACTCATGCACATATTATTAGAGATAGAAGAATACACAGAGACAAAAGTCTAATCCGGTGAGATTTTGCCCATTAGAAGTAGTCAGTTAACTGTACGGTGAGCATGTACATAAAATGAGGTATCTGTGTGGCATGCACGCAACTCGGATTCGGGAGCTTAGCTCAGATTAAATCTGTTTATATCAAACATGCTGTACATATATTTATAGATAACGTAAAAAAGACAATTGGCAATAACGAACAAGTATATACGAATGCCTGGAGCAGCTTGCAACGGACCGTGATAAGATGTGCCGTTTGGATTTGGGTGACTTAGTGATTTTTGAGTAATGGAAGGTCACTAGGTACCGAGAACAGCTTTTTTTTTTTTCGTTAACCTTATGGGCATCAAATCTCGGCCGCGACCGTAGTTGCTTAGCAAGAGATTGAGTTTGGGAAGATTCATTGAAAGTATAAATGAAATCCCATAGATTCGGACGCTCGGCTTGCTCACAATATGCTTCGAGGCACATAATAAGTTTGTCTCTCTCTTTCTCTCGCTCACTCTATCTAGACTGCGAAGCATAAACGTCGCAGTGAATGCGATGAAATTGCTCCATCTAACAGTGTGGCGCGTAGTATCGTTCCATGTGTGCTTCGACCCCGCGTGCAGTTATATTGGTCAGCGAATTTCAGCACTCGTGCAAAGCTAGCAACGATAACGACTTTCTGTCTAGTATGAATAAGCGTTTTGGAATATATTTTGTATGAATTTCTTAACTATATTGAGTCGTGTTTATGATTCTTCGTATTACGTAATTTTTCGGGTGGACAGGACGGCGCGACAGCGAAGCCATGCACATGGTCCCTTCCACATGGTGTGCGGACGCGCAAAATTTTGAAACTTCTAAAGATGCGCTGCAGTACCCAATATTGAACAAGTATACTTAACTTGGCAGCGGTAATCGGGTAGCCTGAGAAATTGAAATTCCCGCCATAGCTGTCTTGTTCAACTTTTAAACATGGATGGAAATAGGTTTTCTCGAACAGAGTGTGGTTTCATTCTTGTACTAGAGGAAGGTCTGGAGTATATTATGAGTGCAAAAAATCCTCCGTCAAGCTCATGCATAACGACTTTGGCAACCTTCGCCATATGTGGCCTGACATTTTTCTGAAGAAGGATGGCTTTACCTTTTTTATCGGACAGCCTTGTTTAGTCGCTGCAACGGAGCCACACACAAATTCTTATTGATCGTTTAGTTCTTCGCAAGCTTTTCGTAATGTATAAAATCTTTCCAGTCCTACCAAACGTAAATCATAGTCTGAAAATCTAGCTTATCTCTGGCCTTGGCTATAACTTAAGGTAGATCGAAACCACTCTTCTTTTTTCCGCGATCCGTCGATGGAAAACACAGCACTTCGCGTCATTGTAACAATTCTTTGTAGAGACCTGTGATAACCCAAGTATATGGTTAAGTCTAGCAGTACCTCTTGTACGCTTCGCTTAGTTTGGGGCGCAGCCAGGCTCTAAATGCTTAATAAATCTCCGTACACTTAAGCTGTGTGGTGATAGTTGGATGCTTGCAGCCGCCAATCTTCTTAGTCAATTGATGATTCGTTTGCCATTCCAGGACCCCACCGACATCGGGCGGCTGTTTGGGGTGTGATACATCCTCCAGACCCGAAATTCTACCTGTGAACCTAGCAAACCTTTTTGAGTTTCAAAGTCACAATATATTCAGGCTAGTTTGGTAGTTATTTACTGTACTTGTACACAAAAAGAATGTGGATGAGTTGGCATACCATTAGAATCAACGTTGGACTCATCTTCATCAGGTTGTTTTTTCCATTACTGAACATTGTATTAGCCAAAACTAACGTTCACACTGGCGCTCGGGCATAATGTATTGTTAGCTGTATGTTTCATTATATATTACATATATTTAAATATATTTTTTAGAACTTTTTCTGAAGCTAAGATTCTGCACCTCAATGCCCAAGATTTACGTTAGTTCCAGTTAACATACTTATACTTATACATCGACTAACTCCGTCCGACGTTGAATACTGCTTTTCCGGTTGAAGCACACGCCGAGGCCAAATTTCGTTGTATGCATTGCAATTAGGAACAGGTACTGTTACGTGTCGGACGTCCATTGGTTACCAGATGACTAACAAAAAACTCGTGTTCCAGCGTTGATATGTTCTATATGTACAATGTGTACGGCATATGGCTGATTGACCAACGTTACGTATATCATTTGACGTTTATCTCGTGGTATGTATATTATTATTATAGATAGGCAGCTTCGTTAAGCTTGGTTAAATATTAAGCCTGTGAAGTACATCGTACAGAGCACCCCGGCGCCGTCGTTTATTAGTCTGTCTCAATACCGCTCTCACCTACCTCATGCCTCTGAAAATCTCGATAAAGACTGCATTATTCAATTTTTGCATACTGAAGCTACGTGTCTTGGGTGTGGATTGAGCTTCGGCTGCTTCAATAAAACCCTAACCTAGGTTCGATATGGCATCTCGACCTTTAGAGCTACTATGTACGACAAACGGCCACCCAAAAAGGGAAGCTGAAATTAGAGTATAATCTAACTGAAAAAAGGGCATCTCTTTCCTGCAATACCTTTTCATTCACTCGATCGGTCAACGGCATAGTCAGTTAAGTTACCTTTTTTTTTTAAATTTCAACCGCACATAAAGATCTACGCGAATGGGTTTCTTTTCCATGGGTGTGGCATCGTCATTCAGCCAAATCGTTTTGTAGCAACTGAAGCCCGAGTAACCTATTTAAAGTGGATATTACAAAAGCACACATGCGATTTAAGGCAAAACCGTCTCACATCTGTGGATAGGTGGCCCTGGGTGGGGCCAAAATCAAGGATATAGGGGGCCGAGTAAAACCTGTGCCTAATCTCTGCTTTGCGGCGTGACCCACGCCAGATCCAATCGACTACCATTGCACTATTCTTGGTGGCAGGAATCAGAGCAATGCAAAAGCCTACCACAAAAAGTCTGATGTGACAGGGGCATCTTTGCCAGTCACATTCTACCAAGGCTAAAACGACTCGACATCGTCAGAGTTAGGTAAGCTGTGGCAGTATTACTACGCAGGGATAAGTATAAGTGCAACTAGCTATAACAATGCTGAACAATACGTTACTCCCATATATGAATATTATTCTAGTTCTACAAAGAGAAATGAATCATGCGCTAAATGTAGAGAATAGTCTGTTTGCCTATTCGACTAAAACCCAAGGTGCCCTGGAACAGTAGCGTAGCTCGTCGTTGTTTTTATATGTGTGTGTGTGAGCCAGTTTTTTTCTTTGATTTAACTGTGATACTTGAATTGAGTTGAATGAGTAAAATCTAAAATTTTAACCGTTTGGCGAGGCGGTCGAACGCACAAGATTTTGTACTTAAAGCTTGTGCGAGTTTGTCATTTTTGCTTGCCGAGCGTGATTGTTAAGATCAACTACAGCTAAAAAAGATAGCATAATTTTTTTATCCAATAATTTTATCCAATCTAACACCGCTTCGAGGAGATCCAGAATTTCTTTAACTCGTAATTCAACATATTACCCAAGGTATTTAGCATTGCAGACATATTTCGCCTTAAATCGAATATGGAAGTCGGGTTCAGCCTCTAAAATAAAATATTCTCAGCCAACACAATGGGTATTCCATTTTGCAACGACAACCCCTTCATTCCGCCCGTTCGTACCAGAGAAGTTCGACATAAACGTTTGATTCCGTTCTCCGTTACGGAATTCTTACAACTACAAGGTATCGATTGTGTACGACCCAAATAGCAAACGGATAAATGAACACTTGAGCGTAGCTGGCATAGTCTTATATCGACTATCTGATACCAGAGTTGAACTAATCGACAGACAATTACATCATTGGTATTACCGAAGATACAGATCATCAAGTTAATGAATCATATTTTATGGTTGTCAACTGAGATTGCTTTGACCATCCCTGTTTAACTAGCGACAAGTTGCATTCTGGGCCACGCGACAACCCAATGGTATTAAGGTCGATATTGTGGACTCAGCCAAAACCCAACTAGAAGTGTATCATCAACGTTAACGACTATTCAATTAATTCACTAAGTAAATTAGGCGCTAGAAAGGTCAGCTCTGCCTTTAACAATCCGTATAATGTTAGGGGAAAAATTCTTCTATTATGGACATCTATGTATTTAAGTGATCGATACTATGAGTAGAATTGTGTACATCAGCTTTTCGTCATCAAAGCTAGTAATGGCGATGCGCTATATATTTGGACTCTGCTGCCCAAAGTTAAACAAGTTCTCGCATTTCATTAGGGCTGGACGAAGTTGTACGGAAAACAGTTTTGTTGATAACTGACTCATACTGGTCATATTCATACGAAGCACCCAGGGTTATATAAACTGTTGTAGACTCAAATTCTTTTCGACGGAAGCTGAGGCAGTTTTAGATGGTCACGATACCTTTCAATCGACCAGCAAAAAGCCAAACTGATCTAACGGATTAGCAGGAACTAGTACGGAATGCTGAATATGATATGGCCCAAAAAGAAATTCGATGATGGTTTCGCTTCGTTTTGAACAACTTCGACCCGGGTAGCCTATAAACGATGTGGAGGCGTCGATCGTTCCGCTAAAGTTCCTTTTTTTTCATTTCAAAAATTCTTCGTATTTAAAGAACGAGAAATAAAATATCGAATAAAAGTCGGAAGGGCCAGACTTGCGGCCCCGTACTCAACGACGAAACCAATTTCCGTTTCCGCTTGTATAAATATCTTGGAAGCACGACGACGTTGCCTTCACTCAACTGCTGTTGATAGAACCGTTTCAATCTCCGTTTTCCAATTGTTAATTTTCTTGCATTTATTGCCGGATAATTACGATGATGATGACGACGGCGCCAGCCGCTCTTGTGTTGCCTATTTTAGACCTTGCGCCCAAACAGAAGCTGGTTTTATATTGATTATAAACGTTTTCCTCAATCTACTGCCATAGAAAAATAGGGTTCGAATACATCGAACGACATATTAGCGTTCTACATGTTTAGATCACGCGTCAAGATTA
Organism: Varroa jacobsoni; assembly: GCF_002532875.2. Taxonomy (NCBI): domain Eukaryota; kingdom Metazoa; phylum Arthropoda; class Arachnida; order Mesostigmata; family Varroidae; genus Varroa; species Varroa jacobsoni. The sequence goes on from NW_019214582.1 coordinate 71,600, forward strand.
TGCTATAAACTGATCATAAATAACTACAAGGAAAAAAACATCCAAGAATTCCCTCTATCGAAGGATGATTCAATGGTTGAAATGAAGAGCATACTATTGACGAATATGTTACGTAAGAAACGGTGCGAGTATATATATATATATATATATATATATATATATATATATATATACGTATCCATAGCTAATATATAGAGGAAGTTCGTGAATGGACAGAAGTGATGCATATGAAAGATTTTCGTGCAAAAGGGCCTAAATATATGGCTAAAATCAATAAAATAGATTTATTTTTTCTACAGGTTTTTCGTTGTACTAAAACTTCTAGTAGGCCCGTTCTGCATTGCCTTCTGCCATGTGGAGACTAATTATATCTATTATGACTGCTACTGAATGCTAAGTCAAACGTATAGAGAGAGAGATAATTTAACTGTATTTGCGTACGATTACGGCAGTTGGCGTTGGAAAAATTTTTCGAAGCATAAAGAAGAACTTCGAATGCAGAACGACCCAACAGCCTGGGTACTGCTAATCCTAAGGGAAAATATTGCATCTTCGCTACGAGATATTAGTCCTATCTATACTAGATACTATATATATATATATTAGCTGAAAATATCATTTAAAGGTAGAAAATGTATAATTTATGTATTTTGTTAAAAATGTTAGTACCTAGCCGTACTGCGTAGCGATGATAATGTGGAATAAAGCAAAAAATAATTTTCAGTGAACTGCTGAAATTTTCGCGGTATGAAATTTTGGCCGCCAAGGTTGATACAGTAACCACACATGAAGGCTCAATCACACATTTGTAATTTTTTCGTTAATAACGACAATGGACAAATATACAATGTTGACCGGCACATGGCATTGATGCTGGAAGTTATTTACACTTTCATGTAGTGAGGTCTGGCGATGGCAATTAGTCCATATAGCGAGCGGGATCAGATACTTATAGACGTACGCATATTGGTTTAGTTAATGCTGTTCAATGATTTCCATCGTCGAGCCCAGTTTTCAATTGCATATGCGAGCTCTTTCAAGGAGATAAGAACAAGTCAGTAACCTGAAAATATGCCACATATATGAAATGAAACAGCTACCCGTAAGCTCTGCCATCGGTCGTACAAAAAATGTCCGCTGTTTTCTCTAGCTACGGCGACGAGTGACGCTAAATCCATAGCGCATGACCTAAAAACAAGCTTTTTCGTTCGATGCCAAGTTGGTTTACCCGGCTGCTCTTGAGTGTAGTGCAAATCTCAAGAAAACTACCGACCTCCGCATTTTTTATCACATGCTAGTAGAAAAAAAAGGCCACTAATTCAAGAAATAGCCTTACGCGCGTGATCAGAACCTGCCGAGGAACCTCCTTCGTCTGAGTACTTCTTGAAGGGCTCTACGTTGTCAATGCTTATAAAGGTTCCCGACAGAGAAACCTGTAGATAATAGGTCGACTTCTACACGTTTGTTTTCAAAACAGGCTTCATATTTTTTTTAGAAGCATTAGGTCACATTGCAAGATTGTATAGCTTAATTGTTCTTCGTACAAACCTAACGTTGTTACCATCCATCGTCTCAAAGGGGATCAAGCCTTGTTTCCTTATGAATGATTTCCTTGAACAAAATATCGCACATTATCTTTCACGGAAACTGACACCGGTTTGAGAGCCATTTTACTATTATTTAATGTTTTTTTAACGCAAACTAGTGCGTTTTAATAAAATGATTAGAGTTATTTGAATGTTGGGATTGAAAACACCTGGATACACTGTATTGCAATCATTCGTTCTATATAGGAGAAAATGTGTGTATGTACTGAGTCCCTGTCGAGTGTTCGTGGTTTTCCCCGTTAGATTGTATCAAATTTTACATTGCTTCGTTTTTTTTGGGGGGGGGGGGGGGCACGAGCAATGTTGGCGGTTTTTCGTTACGTTTTTGGGACTGTCTTTCGGCTTTTTTTTGGCGCTGTGCCTTCATGTTTCGACTAAGTTAGAGGTGCGGATCTTAAAGGTGTTCTTGAGGTCGATTTTGAAGCATTTTTTATGGGAAAGGCTGGGTCCGACTCAAACCTGGAAATTTGTGCTGTAGATGGATCCGAGCCTATGGAAAGTAATTCAGTTGTTGTAAATGACGACTTCAGCATCGTAGACAAGGCATGTGCAGGTCGATTCTCTAAGTGTAAGGAGGCTGAAGTTATCATTGTAGAGCCTTTGCTAAATTACAGTAAGCGTACAAACTAACGAAAGGTTGATAATCTACAATACCATCACTTGGGGCGGATTAACCGTCGAAGTATACTCATAGCCTTTAAACGAGAGCTAAAATTGGATCCTATTCATTTGGTAGAATCGCTTATAGGCTTAGGTTAGGTTTATCGTGAATAGGTTTCTCTCAAATAAACACACTGTTACCCTAGTTATTTTGTTTGAGGCTATGTATCCAAAAAGAAGGCGCCTGGCTATGGTCATAAGAAGAAGAGTTATCTTTCATCATGATGACGCTTTGCCTCACATTCTTTGATTTGCTTTTTGGACTATGGGAGCTCAATTAGGATGTTTAGCCTGACCCAGCTTATACACTTATATATATATATATATATATTTCTTTGAATTTTTGCAGAATTCTGTTAATGCGAAAAATATAATACTTTTAGAAGCTGTAAACATTTTTATGGACCATGTTACCGCATACAGAGATGTTCGTTTACGAATAAATACAGTTCGAAGCCTAGCCGAGGGTCATCACTAAATAGGTCTTCAGGATAAAAAATTGCTTTCGTTCGAAGCTAAGTAAAATTTGATGACTGAAACTCACGTAATGAACGTAGGTACTATGTTAGGAAAGGTTCATTGAGAACTCTTATTATTGAGAGCACTACTGTCCGATCTTTATTTTAGATATTGGGGCTCACTCATACTTTTTTTAATGACATCCTTCCCTTTATTTAGAATAGGCATCTTCGTCAAGTCGCATAGCACCTTCTACCACATGTCTCTAAAGCTCTGTCTTGATTAGGTATAAAAGGAACCGGTCGTGACCATCTCAACAAGACGCTTCAATTGATTAATGTAGAATATAAGTTTTTTACCGTTTTTTTAGTCATGTACACCACTGGATCCCGCCTCCCCACCCAGAATGATGTCAGATATACTTTTTTATGTGTCATACCGGCCAAAGGCCTCAGTCCCCGTTTTTCTTTCAAAGAGATTTTTTTCTTAACATCGTAGTGGGAATCAAAGTTACATTTATCTTTGAACTTTTTAGCTTCTTTTTGCCGAAACCGTTTTGCATGCATCATATCATATATCGGTACCACGAAACGATACGTATTTGTTCATATACCTGCTGTACTAGATTTTCAACATCTTGACTGAACCATGGCTACATATATGTACAAGCTACTTCTTTCGTTTTGGCAGAGCCATATGGCGGTATGTTTGGCACTTCAGCGTTGAAACTTTTAGTCACGTAGTACCATTTTCGGTTAATATGCAGTGTTTACCTGAATAAGAGAAATTTTCAAAGGCTAGCGAAACAGCGCAATGAGCTCTCAGCCGATATGTTTAGAGACAACTCTTTCCTTCTTCTAATCAATTCAATTATGCGTTGAAGTCTAGTATCAGTTGACATGTTTCTTCTTACTCCATTCAGTGTGATTGATGGATAATAAGCCGTTTCTTAATAGTTTCTATGAAGGCCTTGCTCAATTTCAGCTCTGACCTCATCTTTGGGTTTCCTATGAACGTGCGTTAGCGTCTGCGAATTCACTCACTTCAGTACTGACAACACATATATACATACTGCAGCTACATAAGAAGTCACTTTTTGCCGTGCGATGTTATTTGTTGAGGTTTGTAACTCGTGTATTCACTAAATATTCGACATATAGATACGTTTACTTAAACGGACGGATACCTTTTTGTTTACTATAAGATAAACTACCACACATAAACCATGTTAGCTACCATCAACCGCTACTAAAATGGTATTAACTTAAAAGTTCCTTAATTTGATTTACATAATGTTGACATGGGTTAATTTATGTCAGTCGTACATCTGTCGGTAGCAGCCTATCTGACGCTGAGTAATTCGGAGATGTTTGAAAGGAATAACCTCTAAAGATTCGCATTAATTTTACCGGGATCCGATTTTCTTTCTAGAGCTGAAAGCCTAGAAATTTTAATATGGACATTTAAATCTTTAATCTGGATTTTTTTATTTCGTTGGAAAATCTTGTAGGGTCTATTAATGTGTTTTTTAATTGTAGAGCCCCAGATAACAATATTCTCTAAATATGCTGAAATGCCTGCGATTGATTTATTAACCCACGGAAATCACCACGAAAACTTGATATCGATTGGCCTTTTATTTTGTTGGAACAAGTGCAACGATGGGTCCTGTACTCTTATTTGACCTTTCTGCGCCTAGTGAAACGCTTGTTTCTGGTAATGTACGATGATTGTATTTCGACGTTCTGTTAATCCTTTTGCTGTCCTACAATGCCATTGTCATTTGTCTATTTTAGAACATGTTTCGGCTGCATAAATGACTTCCAGTTAGCACGCTTCTTCTATACCTGTTTGTTCTATACCTGTTTGGATCTAATAGATTCTTCAATCACAAATCCAAACAGGGCATCTGAGGTGAGCAGCAAAAATATTGTCACGCTCGGCTAGTTAATGTAGACATGGTTATTAAAGGTCAACGATTCACACATGTTGTCTATCAGTGAGAGACCATTTTTGAAGGAGTTTCAGCAGTAACTCGAAAATTTACACAAAATGTTAATAAATTTTAAAAACAAACAGCCGATCCATTCAGTCAGTGAAAAATTCGGCTTGCGAAGCAGTCACACACTTATCCATCATTCTTAGCAAAGCAGAATAACATTAAAGCAAAAAAGTTTTCCTTTCAGGTAGTTTTTTTTTTCAGAATTGCCCCGTCAGAAGGAAATACATATATGGATACGATAAGCCTTACGCAGGCTTCATCGGCCGATGTGATGACAATTATCTTTTTTTCATGCAAGGCGTAGTTAAGTTCAGCACGGTGGCACTAGTCCTCAAAAAGGATCAGTTACCGTTAGAGGAAAAGGCAGCACCGTCCAAGTAACTTTGGCGAACACAAAATGTCAACTTAGGCAGAGCTGTAAGTTATCTAAACAACGAAAACGAACTGTAGACAAATGAATATGACGATATTCTATATTTGATTCCGTAAATACGATACGGAATGCTAAGCCTAAGTATTCTCTCAATGGGTTAATATTCTATGCCCGTTTGCTAGTACCGCCGCTGCTTCGTATTAAACAAATTCCTAGTTGGCAATATCTGTTTTTGAGTGAGGCGTTGTATTCATAAGCACCATGAATTTTAGCCAAAAGATTGTGGTATAGTACTATTATGACCTAATGTTTCCACTCAACGAAGATTGTTTATGACTCGAACCTAAACAGCCTCACACACGAAGTTGCAAGACCATCTGAGGAATTACTAGATCATATGTTTCTGTGAAACAAAGTAAACTGTGGTGTGCTATTAGAGACCCTCAGCCGTTACTGAAAATATACGAACAAACCAATTCAGCCAGAGAGTTTTTTCTAGAATTGTCATAGTCCTACCAGACTTAATACCTAGATAGATAGACTCTTCATCTATTCCATATACGATACAGCTATATTTTCGATGTTCAGAAAAGCGCCTACAAAAGGACGCTTTGTTTCTCCTCTGAACATTACCACAGTGAGGTTCCCCAAGGAATAACGGCCAATTTTGTCTGAACTACACAACTACCGGCCACTTTCTATATATCAACGTATTGTTACAAGAACTCCCTATTGCTCGTTCTTTCGGCTTTATTGATTCTTCGTTGTCTTCGATTCATCTGAATTTCACAATAGGCCTGCCAGTCTTCTTCCACAGCCTTTGAGACTCGTTCCCGCCATTCCTTAACTGTCAGGGTACTTTCCACCTTTATGGATCGTTGGCTAGGACGGCCTTGCTTCGTTTAGCGTTTCAAGAATAACCCCTGGTGTCGTTCAGCTGTCCGTCGCGGGTCCTTAGCGCAAGCTACAGCGAGCGTTTGTATCACCGCTGGCCGCGTTGCCTCGAGTCATCTGCAGCCATTCGGTCACAATCCGAACTCACGAACCATTCGGCTAGAAAAAAGCGTCGAGCCAAAATGACACTTGCGTTTGCTTCAAAAAGGATTACTCCGCCGCCGTTCCTTCACGATCCATATCTCTATCGTTCATCTATGAATCGTCAATCAACTAGATCTGGTGGCCGCGCTATTTACTCCCGCTCGGTTCCCAGTTCTCTTTCGGCCTCGTTTTCTATCGGAGTACCGCGTCAACAAATCCAGATAAAATCCGACGCCTCTGCCGCCGTCACCATCGACTCACTATTGTCCTGGTTATTGTCGGTATTTTGCTAAAGGAAACAAGCAGATCGATCGACCGGCCGACCGACCACGTTCGTGTCTGTGGTAGTAGGAGTGCGATCTGACTAACCAGCATTGGTAACAGTAGAGAAATCAGCGTACTAGGAATCTTCTCTCTTTCTTTCTTTCTTTCGATTCGTTTTCGAATGGAAAAAACCAAGACTCAGTCAGTGCACTACAGCCCTAAATAGTGTCAGCTTTGCAACGTTCACCATCTCATTGTAGTTACCGGGTACGCTGATCGGACACGGCTTGAACGGCTTTCGCTGCAATGCAGCTGATGGTAGTCTTTAGGTGACTCTATCTGTCTTACACTTTTGGCATCGTTCGTTCTGTCAGTCCCTATCGGTTTCCTGCCCGGTTTTTTTTTTTACTTCGCACATCTAACGTTCGCTAACGTCGAAGTTTGCGTTCCACACCATACAGTACCCAGCGGACGGTCACTAGCACAGCTTATATACGGTAAGGCAAGTTCACTATTCAAGGAGGCGCTATCCACGGCAGGTCCGTTTTATGAGGCGTCTTCATTGGCAACCTGCACGGACGTAGTTCTTGCAAGCATTGCCGTTTATGGGGCATCAATCCTATGGTAATTTCTTCTATTTTTTGTTTTAGTGGTAACTAGTGGTGATGCCATTTTGTCAGCTGTGTTCGGTAACAACACGACACAAAGCAGCGCTGGCCGTCGCAGTGTATAGCGACCGTGGTACGAAAACGCTGGCCACCATTCGGTTGGCTTTTGTGGCCTAATACCGGCGCATTAAGGCTACTGTTCGGCCTGCGGCCGTGACGCAGCCCATCCACTGCCAAAGTAAATCGAACTGTCCGAGATCTTCTTTTTCCTCGCCGCCATTCGCCTATTCCTTCGTTTGCTATACAACTACTTTTGTGTGAACTCTCGTCTTTCTAAGTTCGCCGACCACAGAGCACATAGCTTTACTGTAGCATGACTATAGATCGTACAGAGCAGTGACGAGAACCGCTGCTTCTCCTGACCGCAGATCGTCCCACAGCAGCCCCAGGATGTGTTGCTGCTGCTGCTGCTGCTGTTCCTGCTAGCACCTAAATTACCCCTTTTCATCCCCATACCCCTTCTTTCTGTATCAATGGACGCGATTGATGGTGGTGTTGCTGCTGATGTAGCTACTGCCACGCCGACTGGTCATTCGCTCTTGGATGGATGTGAAGGCCCTCTCTATGGGGTAACAGCAGCCGGCGAAGCTTGAATCTAGCCCAACCATGTCTATGCTTCTTTTGGCCGGTGTACGCTATCTGAGGAATACTGAGCCTACAGGCGTTCGGGTGATTCCCCTGGCGCACAGACAAGCCCAGCAACCCACTGATATCCAATCTATGTCATCGCCGTTACTGTCACACTACTTCGGCCCACATCCGGACTGTCGTTCCCACTTTTCTATACTGCTCCACCTCAGGACTTGGTCAGGGACTGACTGCCATGTAGGCAGCCATCCTCATTCGCACTGCTCATAAACGTCGGAAACTGTCTGCCCGCATTCTGCTTCTATCTCTCAATTTTTTTCCGATTTTTTGAGCCGTTTCGCTGTGCTCTGGTGCCTACCTGTAAGAGCCCCAACTGCTGTGTATGAGAGCGTGAGCAGAGTCAACAAACTATGCTTTCTTTTGCTCCATCGTTGCAACTTAGAAGTCACTGAGAGCTTAGGAGCCACATGTACTTACGTCATATAGAACTTTGAGATGCTGTTTTTATTTATCAGTTCACGGTGCATATAAGCAATAAAAGCCGAGAAAATCAGACAATTGACTTCAAAACCTGTCACTTTTACTGCTGGAAGAGCTCAGGCATACGAACAAGGTAAGGACGTTAAAGGGCAGTGCACACAAAAGCCAATACGAATAGTGTTTGATCGCAAACAATAATAGTCCAGATCATTTTAAAAGAACGGACATTGTCAAATTGCCGAGTGTAATTTTGCAATAGAATCTACAAGTACCGTGTTCTGTGGGAATCATTATGAATTCTAACTCTGTCGCTTGAATTTAAAAGCGTCCTAGGTTCGTATGCCATGAAATTATGTCATAATTGGTCCAAGCTCAGCCATTCTTCGCTATGAAATATACTAAAAAGCAGGGTGAGTCCGAGGGCGTATTTGAATTATAATTAACTTCATACTTCACGAATGATTGTCTTAATTGCAGCATCGTCATCGCTGTTGGTACGTATCGTTCCTTCTCAATAGCTACATACTGAATCAGATGCCGGAAAGAATGTTACTTCGAGCAGGATGTCTTTAATTTTAGTAAAATCGCCAACCATAAAGTCCGCCTAAAAATATCGCTATACTCGGTTGAGGACGAGACACTGAACTGGGATTACGCGCAAATAACAATCCTCTCGACCAGGCAGAACACATTTAGTACGTATCCGTTCTACGAATGGGACGAATTAGTTTTTCGGGCACGTACGTGCCCGAAAAGAGGAGTAAATGAACGTTCTTTTTTTATTTCGCAAACGGTATCTGGCTAGAGTGCCTGAACTTCTACTACTACAAGCGAGTGTTGCTCGTACGACGCATTGAACCATGGTGGCCAAGCCACCGGGCGACTCTTATTGCTTGCTTGCTCAGCCGCTTAGAAAAACGCTGGTATGAGACGCTGGCTTTCCCTAAGTTCACTTGTAGATCCCATGGGAACCTCCGCTATCGCTGTCGTTACAAGTTAGAAACAAAGGTGTTCTACACAAAAGTTTTATAGTTTGCTTCAGACTGCAAACGGCCGGCAGGCCGCCGGCCCCACCATGAAGAAGCCACACATCTGCACAGCAACAGCGGTTGGCAGCGCAGAAGTATACAGGGAGGACATCTCTGAAGAATTGTCATCTTGCGAAAGAAAGGAAACCTCTTAGCTTGTTGAGCCAGACACACAGCGAGCAAAAAATAGAATAGTAATTTTTTCGTTGGGGCTGAAATATACGTACACCGAATACTATGATTAGACCGGTTTCGCACGCTGCTCTGGCTTTGTAACGCCAGTCGGCATTGAAACCAAATATGTTTGGACCTAAATAAACATACTACGCATTACGCAATTTCAAAGGGGTTCGACCAATGTTATGAGACTTATCTATACAGCGAAAGGTTGGTTCAATAGGGCGCTTACGTACGAATAAACCTATTCAGGATTTCCTGATAATTCTATACCCGACCAAACTTTATAAATATTTTAGTTGTTATATACGCTAGCATCAGCAGGATTCCAAACACGCTATGGAGCGCTAAAAACCTACATGGATGACAAATGAAACGTACTATCTAGATGCCACCGTCAACCTAATACGCGAGTTACAGTCGTTTGTGCGTTAATCGACTACGAGTACAGTTAGTCCACAACCTAAACCTGGCCGGAGTAACGTCATAGCCAGCGTGTATTGCCAATTCATGCTTAAAGGTCAAAGAAAACGCATGCAATGCCGAGGTAGCTTGTTTCCCGTGAGGCTCCGCAGATGTAGGTTTTTGCACATTTGTGTTAACAAAGGGTGTGCAATTCCAGCACAGGGCATAAACCGTGAACTACATATTTTTCCCTTTCAGTTGACTGCATCCTGCTTTGCGCGTAATGAGTGCGTCTACCGAGTCGCACTCAGGGGCAGCATCCCTTGACTCTTCATTTAAGGCAATGTAGAGCGCCGCTCTGTCTGTGACCTTTGGCCTTAAAGATGGGTCCTGTTTTGTAGGCGAAACAATATCGTCGGCGGTACACGAGTAGATTTCAAATGCTTCTGCCCTCTAACACAACATATCGATTCTTCCATTGCATAACTACGTGGTCCTGGTTAAGGCGGCACCGCGTAGGGAACGCAAGAGGTCTCCTGAAGAGCTGCTCGATTCAAAACTCTTCTGTGTATGCTTCTGGGGGAATTGAGATAACCCACATTCGTAACCCACATAACCACAACAGAACTGCTGCGTTTTACGATCTGTGTATTACAAGGTCGACGTAAAGATTTTATTGTACTTCCTTGTTTTTCTCACGTTGAGCTTAAGCATACTGTTGGTCAGATGTAGAAGCGATTCTGGTTTCTATTTATTTCTATAGCCGTCGAAACGCCTCGAAATCGATCTTTTTTGTGACTCGAGGTCGCTTCGATTGGCACCTGTTACCTTGGCGCTACAAAGTTTACCTTTTAATGTGGCCTGTATAATATTATTCATCAATCATTTGCGTTGCAAACCTTGTCTATATTCTATCGAGTTTGACGCGATAACAACACTACTTGTTGCCGCGCTGGCGGTGCTAATAAATCTCACATAGTATTTATTTGTAATTTGGTTGTTTTTTCGCATGGCAGAATCGTCGATATTCGCACCGTGGGTCGAGTTCGACGACGCAGGAGCAGCAGGCGCGTGCACCGTTGGTTCCGATGCGTAGCTACAACTAGGGTGTCCCAACAGGATGACGTAAGACGTGCTTTCGGCCGAACGCCGAGCGTCCACGTTAAACCAATTGAATTTACTTGCATACATGCACAGCCTGGAAAGCGCTTGGTTATGCAAGCTGCCCTCATGTGCATCGAATAGAAAGAAATCTTTCCTTCTATTTTTCGCCGTACCCTTTTCCCCGTTCTTTTTTTTTCTTAACTCAAGCCCATTTTCTGCCACGTCGCGCTCGTCGCCTGAAAATAATGTTACACATCGATCTTCAGCTCACCCCACAGCAACGCGTGAGGAACACTCCCAACCGCGAACAGCGATGAGCACGAACAACGGGAAATGGCTGTAGCAGAAACACCGTCATCATCACTAGCAGCAGTAGAATTCGCACCGGCTGTACCAGCCAGTGCAGGCGACGCTTGAAAGTGCTTGTATTATAGCGCGTCTGACACAAAGTAGCGAGTGGAAATCGCTGCTTTGTTGAAGACTATTCGGTCCTTCCCTCTGTTCTCTACCGGTCTGCCTTAGCGTCGGTAGAAGCTCGCTAGAAAACGAACGAAAAAATTACGATGCCACCGCATTGAAAGGAAAGTAGCTGGTGCTTGTAGTCTGATGACGCTGTTCATTCTCTGAAATCGTATGCTTTCCTTTTTACTATGTCTCTATTTGAAGTGCGGATACGTTCGTTTGTTCGCGTTCTTTTAAGCCCTGTGTGCTAGTTTATGTTTGATGGATAGGTATTTTTTTCGAACTTGTACACTCATCCAGGCCGGCGAACGTCTACGGGAAATGGCACGACGTAGATTCCTCTGCCATGTTAAAGATAAACCTAGTGCCAGCGGAAACAACTGAAACATGTAACGTTAGAGATTTTATATGACCCTGTATCCTTACGGTTGTAGACAGATCTGTAGAAAACATTTGATCGATTAGCTAGTATGTAAACGCATGAACCATAGCTGGCCATGGCCCTTAAACGGTTCGATCGCGATCTGCATGTAAAAGCGGTGATATTAAAGTAGTAACTACAGTTACCATTTATCACAACTCGAAAGATCAAGATATTGAATCAAGTCGTTGAAACGCTTGCCAAGAAAACGTGTACTATTCGTCTATTGGCTTTTACTGATTTTATGCATTTTAAATTTCAGATTGTGAAAATACACAATGCCAAAATAAGTAAAAATCAAATAATAGAAAACAATATTAAGCATTTCAAATTTTTTCTATGTAGGACGTGTACAGTCCTCAACGGGGTATTTCTTTCCTGCACACTAACGGCATTAAATGTGGCTGAATACGCGATACAACATCACTCATTACAGGAAAAGTCACAATTTATATGACGCTTTTTAAGGGGAATTCGACCTTAGTCCAACCCAGAAGCCTCTTAAATCAATTATAGAAGTACCCGCCGCGACAAGCGCTAAATCTACCTGCTAGAGAATATTTTTGAATGAACGTAGGCCGTGTTTCTTTTCACGGTAGGCAAAATCTTCATGTGAAATCAAAGGTCTCACTGATCCACGTACCCTCTTAGTTTCCATAGAAACGCTTCCAGCGAAGCAACGAATAATAAGTAAGTAATCATCAAGCCTAGATTCGATTTCCATATTTTACATTTACGAATCTACTGTTCAGGCTTCGATCCGACTTCTCCGTCAAACCCATAAAATTATTTTCAAATATTTTTTTGCAATAACAACATTATCATTGACCCCATGTTTCATTGTCCTTTGTGGGGGAGAAGAGGAAAGCGGCAGGAAAATTTCCACAACATTATACAAACCGCTTCCACATGGACGTTACAGTCAGGCAGCATTAGTTTGAAGGAGCAGAGATCCTCCTTTCCCCATCTATTCCTTCGTTAGGAAGCTGCTGCCGATCCTGATCCTGACGTTTCTGCTACAACCGCCCGACTGACAAACCCTATTTCCCGATCCCAGTTGCTGGGCATGCGGCCAGCGTCTCCGCTCGACGATGTGACTGTCCGTGTGTCCTGATGGGCGGTTTGCCGCCGCTACTGTTGGTCTTGCTTCTCGGGTCTGTTGGAAATGGAGCAAGTCACCACAACGGTGATGGTCGACGCTGTAGCAAAAGAAGACTCTGCAGAGGTGCTCCCAAGGGCGGTATTCGTTTCGCGGTTGTGCTTCCATTGCCGCTGATGCTTCTACTGCTGCTGACGGCATTTTTTTAGCCAGCCAGTCGGCCAGGGCCTCTCATCTACAGCCCTGGGCGGTCGCAATTTTGATAGCTCCGTCCCGTAAGGCCTGGGGAAATAGGAGGAGAGGCGGGGGGCAGCAGCGAAGAGCTGGGGAGAAGCTGAATGCAAAAGGACGCCGGCTCGCCGGAAGAAAGAGTACGAATGAATTACCTATAACTGCGCGAATTTATCGCAGTGTATCTATTTGATACTGATCGCATGCACTGGACGAAGCCTGGTATGATGTTTTGTCCACACGTCAGTTTATCTAGCCATGGCGTCACATTTAGCCGCTTGCAGGGGCGCGCCCATGGATGGCAGCGCCGATGACTGATGGTTCCCTTGAAGATCGCCGACTGGCGACTTGTGCCGCTAAGAAGAAGCGGGTCGAAAGAACCCTGAAAAGGAAGGATCGCAAAAGAGATCTCAGCTACGAAGAGACGACCCTTCACAGAAATAAAACCTTGAGGCAGTTGTGTCCGATCTAATTATATCGTTAACAAAATGTATGTAAACCTCTCCGACGAGTGTATCGGCCTGCCTCAACCTGAAATCCAATGTGTGGTCTTCTTTTTTTTTTTGTTCGTTGTCTCCAGGCAATTTGCTACGTCAAAACTGATCTCACACGAGTCTGTTTCGAGAAAAAAAAAAGAACGCTGATGCGAAAAGCGACTGAAGGTTAAAACAATGGCTCACCGCGATCGCGCGTGAAAATACGCACAAATGGGGAAGGACTTGAAAAATGACTGCATTATCGATGTCTATCATGGCTGTTACTGTTACTCAATCGACAGAGGATCAAGTATCGCAGTAACGCTTGTTCTAGCACAATCAGGACATTTGACATTGCTGCAAAAATATGTAAATATATTTCGTGGAGCATCTAGAAGCTTCTTCCTAATCGATGCCTCAAAGGATAGCAATTTTGTCGCCAATGAAAGGACCCACTATCGCAACTATCCGAGCCGAGACTTCGACCGAAGAAGGGGATAGCCCATCAGAGCACGTTCGCTTGATAAAATATGTACTTCATGACTCAGCGTCTATTTCAAATCAGCATTGAGAAAAGGCTCGGTGCAATCCCTCTCTCGAATTAGCAAATGATGAACGAGCAAATGAAATCCGAGCACGATCTCAAGGCGCAATGGTCCATGGATGCATACATGTGAACGGATTCAAGACGCGTGCAACGAGTCTGCTTTAGAAATACTGTCTGAAGCTGAACTATCTAAAGGTATAACATATCTTCTACAACGCTGCGACAATATGTAACAGAACTGAAGTCCATCTCGATTGAGACCTATGGAAAAGTGTCGTAAGCAGTGGCTCAGTATTGCTTCTATGATTACTAGGATTGCTTGTTTCTTACTCGAAATTTCACGCGCACTCGCTGTCAGCAATTCCTGCTATTCATACAAATCGAAGCTTTTAAGGCTAGACTATGATCTACCAATATATATGTACTTGCAAGAAAAGCATGAGTTGGGTCAAAAGCTCTCAAATAATTGCCTAGTGTCTCAGACAAAAATTTCACGGTACATTCATTATATTAGACTATCCCGACATGCAATACTACTAAATACGGCCGTTGATCATTTCTCCACTGTCCTCTGAAAACCACTGGGGCTACTAATGTTAGCCCGACTTCAGCGATGTCGGTCCAGCTTTACTGCAGGTAGTAAAAGTCCTAACTACGGGTTTATAGTGCCGTAATACTCAAGCTGCTTCTCTGGTACCACCGTTAAGCGCCATTTAAGATTTCTGGCTACTTCCAGTATAAAGTGAATTATGTCTCCAATCCGGAGTACCCCACGCGTTCCTAGGTTAAGTAGGCAAACGCTTTATCGACTATAATACAACCTACGAACTTCTTAGCTTTCCCGTAGATCGGGCGAAGGATTTTCACCAACGAAAGAGACATTGCATGTTAATGAAATTCGTTGTGTCACTGCAGCAGACGTCCGCATCAACCTTAAATCAGATTGGTTTTTGCCCAAGTTGGAATTATGATCAAACTGTCTAATGATATGCTTGCATCTGTGCAAAACTCAGGTCGAAATATATTACCTGTAGAAGCCCTTCAATGACAACTCTGTAATTCCTGGGCTAAGGTAAGATGCGTTGAAGATTACTATATACTGTATTGCGGAGCTTAACAGGATATCCTGTAGGAACTACAAAACTTCCCTCGAAGCGGTTATAAAGTGAGGGATCTGCGAAGATTCGGTCACATGTGGCCTAATCGTACGTTTTGCAACGCCCATGACCAGCATCATTAAAAACGCAGCTTCCAAACCACCGGAAATGCAAGCTTCTAGCTCGAATTTGAATCAGCTATTACAGGGCGCGGGCGGCATAATTGTATACTACGAGTAACGAAGTCCGTTAATTTTGGAATCTCGTTTTATTCTCTCTCTTAATATAATTGATCCAGTGTAGACTCACCTATGTACGATGTACAGATACTTTTTTGTGGGTTACTAGCGAAACAAGTGTAATACGTCGCACTCGCTCAGGGCGTACGCGCATAACGAGACTCGAAGACGATTGAAAACGTCGCTGTTCAACAGACCCAGTCGCTGCCCAGAAGAGATAGACGGCCGCTGAGGACGTGGGGGCATGAGTGGATGCGTAAGTGTACGGCCGAGGCTTACTGGCTGCCTATTCGGGTGACCAACTTCTCGAAAAAGTTAAACAAACAAATGAACATCAAAGAAAATGCAACATGTACTGGGAACTAGCATTTGTTGTGCCAATATCACTTAGACACGACAAACCACAACTCTCGGCTGTAGGCCGACTCCATGTTACGGCGAAATTCAGCTGCCATTGCATTGAAGTAATGCATTACGCCACGTAGCAAGAAGGGCATGCTGTAGCAATAAGAATGCTTTTATTCATACGACTAACAAGCGTCCAGGGTGAACAGGTTGCTTAATGTGAAGTGGCCTGTGAAGACCAACGGCCTGAATGACCTCTAAGGTGGCCTAGCACGCAGTGGTCAAGCGGGCAAAACCCAGTTAAGCCAAGCAGGGCTTAACGGACGATAATGAATATAGCTAGAAGTGCAGTGCATGAGAGACATCACGCACCCAGATTTCGTTTGGCCGTAGCCCACAATGTATAGCGCGGTTGAGTGATGATATATGATAGACATATATTTTGTATGTAAGGATTGCTTGCACATTTTTCGGTTAAACTAAGCGATTACATAGCAGAATGATATGTGTAGAAGATTAACAATTTGTAGGCATATTATTTATTCCATATGTGTATATATATATGTATGTATGTATGTATGTATGGATTTGGAGTTCTGGTGTAATCTTCAATGCAACCGAGCGATCCCTAGCCGACACAAACGTACTTAAGTCGACCCGTCGTACATGTGATGATAATTTAATTTCGTCCACCTTGAGGTATACAATCCATTTTCAGTTCTATAAATACAAAGTTTGAAACTTCTTCTAAGAGAGCATCTTATTAATTCCAGTGGTCTCAGGAAAAGATTTTGCGAAAAGGACGACCTCCGATTATTGATAGGAGTATTAGTAAGAGCTAATTGTTTGAAGATAATGCTGTCTCCGAACTGTGTGCCTAGCTTTAGAAAGCTCCAGAAATAGACGGCTTTTAAAGATGGCTCCATTAATTCGGCGTAATCCAAGCAGCTGGTTAGAAATGTAAGAAACTATAAATCGAACAGATGACGCTATTCTCTAGAATTGCTTCCAGCCCCTTTTGCCCATTAGGAAGCTGCACTGTGAAGTTGTCGCATCAGAATACTTCCGATATATCGCACGAACGGCTCATTAATGATGGGCTATAAAAATCCCGTGACTGTTAGCGTGACGTGAAATGATGGTGTGAATTTTTTTAAGCTATATACTATCTAGGCCGTCCCCTGAAGAAATGTCGATTAGCGAATCCTTCTGATCACAAGGTATCGAGTGCTACAATCATGCCAATTTTCGCTGAAAACGAGCTTTTCTTCACAACGTACAAGCATGACTGGCAACTGTTCCGCCATTTTGAGCGTGGTCATACATTTTATCAATACGTATATCAGTGTTTCGGTTAATCGTTTATTCAACAGTTCGTGTAGCTGGATTGTCATTTGGAACAGAGCCACCATTGCCGTAAGCATTCGAGACGATACGTCACACCGTTAAATAGAGCGTAACCGTGGTGGTTTCAACGAATTCTACATGTCGCCTCGACGACTCCTCTAACAATCTATCGATTGATTACAGTACAGTGCTAGAATAATAGCGTAACGGTTGTATTATTTTTTTGTAGACATTTTTCTATTGAAAACGTTCATAAGAAACACCTAGCTTTTCTGGGTGCGACCTTTTCAAATTTTATGCATCATGGCAACCTTTAGAGCAGTACTAAATGCACTCGTAACAGGCACGCTTGAAAATCTACATAGTTTATCGGACATTCAGTATAATAGTTAGATAAACAATTTATTCGGCCGCTGTTGTCAATCTGGCGAATCTGTTCCTGAGAAATTACTATGAGTGACGACGTACGCGTTACCGGAGCTAAGCCTTATGTAATCGTGTCCTGTACCGTAGAGCAATCAAAGTTTTTTTCGTTCGGATGAAATTAGGCGTAACTTGAAAGTTACGCCTAATTTCATCCGGTCCCCATCAACAAACACCAATAGAACTAGCTAAATCGTCTATCTATTATAGATAATTTGACCGAAAAAAAAAACAATGATTAGCTAGTCGTGGCCAGGCTGAGACACGTATCAACGTACGACGTTGTCGTCATTGCCAGACTGTGACTAAACATTTGCAGAATCGTTTCCATGCATCCCTCTGGCTCCAACAGCGAATAATTAATCATATTATTAGTTGAAATGTCGCAGAGCAATGCTATTTGCTATATTACAATCGGTGCCGCTAAGGCATACGGCTTTTCAGTGTTATAGTTACATTACACGATAAGCGAACGATGAAAAAGGGTTCGAATTACTGCTTGTTCCTTCGCTTTCGGTGAAATTAAGCCATGGCATGGCTTCTGTGTCTTCGTTTGGCCTTCTCGTCTGACGCTATTGTATGGGGGGACGGGGGAGTCTTTTCTCTTGATTTCGGCTGTCCGCCCTTCTGCCATAACTGTCACGTCAGTTTCTTTTGCTTATACTTGCCGTGTCTGGCAGGGACAAGGACAGCGAAACCCAGAAAAGCCCGTCAACTTCCCTATAATTAAAATATATTGCCGCTTACGTTCTTTGCCACCGCACTCACAAAGGCTATGTAGGCTAACTGCGGATGAAATACCGTTCACGTCCTCTCGCCAAATCAGCTGAAACTAATGTTTACATTCTTAGGAAAACTGTATAAAATATCAAGTTTTGAGGAGGCTTCAAGACGTAATTTTTACAGCTGTATATCGCTTGGCGGATTCTATAGTTGCAAGCGACGTTCAGGATTTAGTATAGTATCCAGAAGATGTAGCTGTTTAATACGTGAAGAATCTCAACAACGTTATCAATTTTCATAATATTTATGTGGTTTTGGCTTCAACAGTACGCGGATGAGCGAACCTATTATAGTTTATACTTAGAAGCATGATTGCTAATTAATTGGGTTTTGAGGTTACCGTCATTTATTGCAGTCTTCAAACAAGCGTAATTAACCTTCAGAAGCGGGACATTTTATCATCAATCGTGTATAAACTTTACGTCACAGCAGCCGCTGTTCATGCCCTTGAACAAACATGGTATATCAGTTTCCTTGTTAAAGAAAATGACATCCTTTAATTGGCTGGTTTCATTAATTAACTTCACCGATTAGCTCTAGAAGCGAACTTATTTATCCAGAAGTTGCAATTTTCCATGAAAGCCTGCTTTTTTTAATGTTTCCATGACATTTTCTCTTGAAGGTACCTCTCCCTAAAAGGACCCACGTAGTTGAATAGGAGGAGCGCTTCAGAACCTTACCGCGCACATTAAACAGGTCGCTGTTACCGTAGAAATCCTGGAAATACAGCACAAGATGTCGTGCGCGTCCAAGCAATTTCCAATCACTCCTAATTGAAGCAAAGTAATGTTGCCTGTAGATTATTACCTGGCGATGAAAAAAAGCTTTGACCCTAGTTGACGGATGACTCGCTGGGGTTCTGCCGGATCGGTGACGTGTTCTATCTCGTCTCAAATAGGAACAGCCGTGTGGAAGAAGGTCCAGCTATTTTGAAGTTAACCTTGGATCTTTTACGGACCTAAGAAATTTAGCTATCTTATGAAAATGGCAAAAGCAAGATATTTTACTCCGATGGACGAAGACGGTGTATTCAAAGTAAAATACAGGGTACTAGTATCTCTTGTTAGATCTTGTGTCCCGCTTTTAATGTTTAGTCTAATTTCTCGGTTAGTATTTAAATTTAGCATACATCAAGAATTGTAAAAGTCGCATCGGTCTTCAACCTTCACAGAAGGCGATTAAAAAGTACAGCGAAGTGAGCGATGCCGTCGAATGACGCCCTTGTACGAACAACGAGAACATTATAAGGTTTCAAAATAAGCACTGGTTCAGTAAAGATAGTCCACGTAATACGTCTACATTATATGTATACCCAAGCGTGCGTTACAACCATCTATATATTATATAAGAAAACATAAGCACACCATAACATTTACTCTAATGATGATTGCAACACTATGTTTAAGCTTCCCTAGGCCTATCCGGCCAAGCTCTAGGTTGTTGAACCCAGGACGGTTCCTTTGAAAAGATAAACTTTACTTGCGAGATGAATATGTGGCCATAGCTACGATGTTAAGCGCCTAGGAACATAGAATCTGTGAATCTCCCGGTCGCTAGCTGCGTATAGCTCGCAAGCAGGCGTAGATATATACGCCGGCGACTGAGTTTGTGCTCTGTGTTATGAGCAGCAGTTCTCAACTTTACAAAAACATGTCGTAGCCAAAAAAATAAGTAAATGGAGAAATGAACCTTGCGCTGATAACGTATGTGCAAATAACATACTTTCTATGTACTATATTTGTAAGCTTTCGCCTGTGAGAAGGCGGCGGGGACGCGCCTAGGAAAAGCACACATAAGATGCTTGTTCTCTGCCCTCTTAATTTATTTCCGTAAAAATACGCGCTTATATTAGCTTCAATTAACATATTTAGCCGTGTTGCGAGCCTCTTAAACGTTTCACACTCGACATTTACGTAAGAAGTGCAAGGAAAAAGGGTTGTGAAGCAAGGGGCTGAGCTATTAACAAGCATCGCGTACAAATGGAGCAAGGGACGAAAGCAATTTTTTTCACCCGAAAAAATTACCATAGTGCCTTTTTAGTATTTGATCGTTATCCACACGATGACTCCGTGAAAAGGATACTGGAACGTACAAGACGTTTTCGAAGGCCTTTGATTATGTGTGACAAAAGTATTTCTCAAGATAGAGAGTACTCAATGCGAGAGCAAAACGTGGCCGAAGCAATTCGCGCTTCATAACAATAAGCTACTCGTGGCACAACGCACTCCAAAGGAACAAGGGTAAGCCAAAACATGCCGAGGCAATATCGTCTGTCAATTAAACGAATAGCAGAATCATTCCCTTATTGTCTTGCCTCTAGCTGGTATCAATGCCACAACGTGAACTTCCAAGAAGCAATAACTATCATACGGGAAAAAAACATAACAGTAGCGTAAAGGCAAACAACTATACAAATCCGGCAAGCGGCATATGGGGAAGTAAAGAGTTTTACGTCGAGGCAGGCAAACATTACTACCGTTTACCGTTCTGCTTCTGGCAAAATGGCGTCGGGTCAGAAATAGGCTCCGCGCCATAGGGGGGTGAGAACAAGTACTAGCGTTATCGCTACTGAGATAATCAGTTGGTTAATACTGCTATTTTTACTACTTTTGATGCGGTCTCAGCGATATTGGCGACTCTAACTGCTTCTGGCGGCAGGACCGTTATCATCTAACCAATGCGGCTCTGTTCGACCCTTTCGAAACAAAACTCTTTGAACCCCTTTGCCTCCCATTGCCCACCACCTTTTCCAAGCTAAATTCAGACAAGGGTCTATAAGAGACGCAGGCGCGTGGGATGAAAGAGAAAGAACAGATTATATCCGCGTATTACTCCAACCTTTCGGCGTCACTTTTCTGCGCACGCAGACACGCCTGTATGCAGGTCCACCATGAAGTTGGAGGCCGTTGGCCTTCGTTCGCTCTCCCGTTTTAATGTTAGATCGAACCTAAATGGGCGCTAAACGCAGTTAATGCAGCCTACTAAACCTTCACTGACCATACGTTAGGAGTACCCTTGTCGACGGTATCTATGCCTGAGTCCAAGACTGCTGTAAGCACCAAACGTATCTAAAGAGGCTTACGTACGCACTTACAGCCGATTCGTCGGCCGGGTAAACCTCCCTGCCAGGCAGGCACCTTGACGGCGACGATATTAGCACTGCACTATGTAGTTTAGTTAGATGTAAGGCTGGCTGCGCTCATACAGGCACTGGTTAATTTCATTTTCCGGCTGGTTGTGCTTAACGTTCACGTGCATAACGGCCACATTCGAAGACAATTACAGAGATACAAGCGAAATAAGTTGGCGCGTTGGGGGGTTAACGGTAGGTTTCCGCCGCGACACCGCCTTCGTAGTCGAGCGCTTGTTTGTTCAAAGCCTGTTCTCGTTTCATCCGCTCGCGTGGAAAGCGTACACAATGTATAGTTAGACAAACGGTGCAAAGAAGCTAATCCGTACTTGTACTCGCTCCGTTTCGACTGCTGACCTGCGTTTGGGGCATTTTCATTTCCTTTTGTATTCTCCATGTACACAACCAGGAAACGGACGGTCGACCTCGCGGGCAAACGTGTATGGGGGCAGACTGAGGACAGGACCAGCAGTGGCGGCGGCGGCGGCGGCGGCGGCGGCGAAGTTACTTTAAATGTTCGCAGTGTTGTCCTGCAGTTCTCGATGTTTCGGCCGTCTATTGCTTCTGACGCTGCCGTCGCAGTGTCGGCCACTTCCGTTATCGCCCAGCAATTTGCAGAACGGGAATTTTGTTTCGGGTGAGCGTTGTTCAAAAGCTGCTGAGAAACTTGAATACTTTTCGCGCAAGACGCATTCAAAACAGATGCTTTCTGTAGACGGTTGGAAGCAGGCGTATTCGAGATGATGTAGTGGTAAGGTGTTTACCTACAAGACTTAAGAACATGTGGACACACTTTGCTTCGTCCTAGCTGGTTTAGCATAGCACCCTATATAAGACTTCATATTTGTGAAGACACTTGTTTGTTCTCTCTAGTATTGATAATTGCTTATTCTATATGAACAAGTCTCCGGAATCATCTGTTTTTCGATACAGTGTGATACGCACTTGTCCCACTAGGAGTCCAATCAGAATGGGTTTTGCTCGACTTATTCCCGAGATCAAGCTAGAGATCAGATCCTGTTTCTCCCCGATCTATGGAACAGCACGGCAAGGACGCAAACAGCTATTAGTAAAAACAATACTTAATTGTTGCTAAATCCTTAGTGTCCGGTAGTGCCAATGCTAGGATTTGAGCCAGCGTGGCAGCGTGTTCCTTAGTTATAGTTATCATGACAATGCGCGTTAGTTCCGCCGCGAAAAATTTACTATGCAAATACGTTAGAGCTTGCGCGGGGCTTCCATTAATTCCAACGTAGCTACACTGACCTGCCATATTAGTCGATTGCATAGAATGTAGCAGTATTTCATGACCAGAGCTGCTAGTACTTGACGCTGGGCTTCGTGCAACGGGTTTGCTAATGTGTAGGTAGCGCCCTACAAAAAGTTGTCGTTTACTTCAATAACCGTTACGACCGAACTTGATTGTATTAGTTAGGCAGTGTAGTTAAGCTTATAGATACAGACAGCAGGGTGATAAGCTATTGATTTTTTACGATTCACTCGTTCACAGTAAAGCTATGAGTCTAACGACTGCCTGATAGTCATATCCACTAGCATTCATTGACTCCTGATCATAGACAGGTTATGCAAATGATAATAGCTTCCAGAGACCGGGTTTACTGATTGAAGAAGACTACCAAATCTATTTAACAGAGCTCACATAATCTTGTCGATTCATGTCGGCAAAGATACTTCCGCCGAGATCTCCGACCGTTCTCTTCACTGAACTTGGGGTACGTTTGCGGGCAGTAGAAGCCTTCAAAGAATGTTACTGACTGAAGGACTGTGTAAGTTATTAATTGAAATATCAGAAACAAAGCCTGGTAACTGATTGATGCATCTGGTAAAGTGACCATTTTGCGTTTTGTAACTACCGCCATTTTTAAAGACCCCTAGAACGCAAATAGCCCTAGCGCGGTCGTCTTCATCTTTCATTTATGCCAAACTAGTGATGGGCTTGTATGCGTTTTTCTCGTTCGAAGAGCCACATAGCGCGCTGTAGCACTTGGCTATTTAACAGCGGTTCAAAGCATTGTTATATTAGCTACCGTACGAACTCACTAAAAGATGCTTTCGCGTCCTCAAATATCGAACTTCGATGTTCCGAAACTTTTGGTAAAATTTTATGATCCGAGAATTTTTTGCGATATCAACTCCGACCGCGTCCTTATTGGATTCCACCGACATATTAGATAAACACACATAGAAATTAATCTATGACAAACGGATGCGGTAGAAAACACTTATATCCTTAATGCGTTGTGATGTGTTAGTAGCTTGACTCATAGAGCTATCCAATGAAATTGTGAAAGTTCAGCGTTACGCATGGGAAGGACGCCCAATTTTCCTTGGAAAGCAAAGTCTATTAATTTGACAATATGTACGTTTTCGATCGTATACGTCTGTATTATTACTACCATTGTGTGGACGACGTCGCAAGAGATATTCCACTTATTCTATTTAGAACGACGGAGATACGGTCAATATTCTGTGGTCCATGGAAGCTTTGTGAGCATTTTGTTCTTTACTAACTAGATAGCCTTGAGCATAAATGATCATAGCTCGAGCTTCGACACGCAACTTAGATCGGGACATGATTATGAGAGAACAGCTGACTGGGTCGACGTATC
Organism: Varroa jacobsoni; assembly: GCF_002532875.2. NCBI lineage: Eukaryota > Metazoa > Arthropoda > Arachnida > Mesostigmata > Varroidae > Varroa > Varroa jacobsoni. The sequence continues at coordinate 95,683 of NW_019214582.1, forward strand.
AACCGTCTCGTGGCTGTAAATACTTTAGAAGACGTACACACAACATCATTAGCGGTCTATTAAAGATTTGGATCATTTTCCACTCACGTTCCAAGGATCTCCGACGGAAACACCTACATAATTGCGCAATGTAAACATATTGTCTGCTGGGTGGGCTAATCGATCTGTGGTACTGCGGTGAAAATAGCGCCGAGTTCCCGTACTCTGTGTGCTTTGGTGATCCGGTGAATCTTCACTGATACGACTAATAAAATAAGGAAGATTGCTGAAGTAGTTATCCCATTACTACACACGGTTGAGGTTATTCACTTTTTACGTACGTCGTTTAGCCGCTTGGGGCTACTTTAGGTGCATGGCTCTTAGCATGACACGAGATGTGTCTACGGCTGGATCTGGACCTAGATCACTGCCTGTCCTTAAATCTAGCAGGCAACACATTACCTAATAACCTATCACTCGAACGATTGAGTGATCAGCTTATTGGTTTCCGAATAATGTAAAATTTAGCAACAAGTAAGACACCGTAGAGAAGAAGATCACTTAAGACTGTGCAAGACTACCTAATTACGCGGATGACGAAGAAGCAGACATAATCAGTATAATACAGGTCATGGCTCAAATCGATTAAGGCAAACTCTACGAAAAAAGAAAATAGTCTGCAACCGGTAACTGATGCGTCGAATTGTGGCAAGCCAGATATTAGACTTTTTTGCGTCATTTTTTCTGTCAGTCATCATATTTTTCAAAGTCTCTAAAATGTAATAACATTTATTGATCAAATAAACCTCAAAAACTCTGGCGTTTCCTACGATAGTATTTCTTCAAATTTAAAAGATATGGCGGAGTCTATAGTGTCATGTAAACGCATAACATTTCCACTGTATTTGTCATGCACAGACATTTATGGAAACATGTCAGAAACCATCAAGTGACTCGCTTGGCGTAAGTTACTCTTATATTTGTTTTTGGTTCGTAGAAGTTACGCAGTACATTCCTGCTAGCTAGATTTATATTAATGGATATTAAATCAGACAAAATATACAAATATATTAAATATCTACGATAATGTGGCCAATTCAAATCGGTTCTAAACGGCAGATCTAAAGGCACGCCATTTGTTTGGCTCATGCTTTTTCTGTATGTCGGGAGAGAACATGGACTAACCCTTTGAGTTCACACTGCTCGAATGCTCGTTCGTTAGTAGAGGTAAACGGAAGATGTTCGTGAATTCTGCTACCTTGGCAATGGGAAGAGTGGGGTATCGGTCTAGAGTTCGAGGACGGTGAGGTCTATCTTCATTAATGACGCAATAATACTTCCGGATATTCGATACCACTCTGTTATGTACGTTCATTATGTCAGCTTCGTGACCTAGGTAGTTGTGCTAATTAAGTGCCTTCCGTCGGCCATTGCGAGTGTATTGAAAATTTAACCAGGCAACAATAAAACGGCCATATATATGAATGAGCCCTTTACGTCACCTTTGCTGCACAATGGCTTTCATGGAAAGCGAAACATTTCTATCTAAATTCCTAATTTATTTATTTATTTATTGCTATTTATTATTCGATTTTAATGTACATCAGTTCCATTTCAGGCTATTAATGTACGGTATCGTAATGGCAGCTATCAGCAATACGGTCCGTCTGAGCATCGGGGCCGGCAAACCGAAAGTACCAGCAAATATAGAACAGAGTGCCATAGAATCAATAGTATGCTGACCATCGGACGAAGCGGGACTGGAAACAAAACAACGGGGCAATATATAAAGCATTATCATGCTTCCCCGTTGAGCTCTGAAAAAGCTAGTGTGCATCGAGACCTTTCGCTGAAGTTCTCTAACAATGTAAAAGGCCAGTATAAAACAATTCAAAGCCCTAGTGAATAATACAAGGTAGTTCTTTCCGACACGTTCCCCTGTAACGTATCGGACAACGAAATTCGACGGAAAACCGTCCCACGACTAATATCGAGGCACCAGCCGAATTGCCGCCTATCCTAGTGGTCCATCTTCTAGCGTTCGCCGGGGAATTGCCTTCCGCGACCTGCTGATGATCTCCTCTGGAACAGCTCTGTTACCGTCGGGAATAGTAATAATGTGCCGTTAAAGTTCAATAGCATTTCCTCGCCATTACATGCATGAGTACCAAAATCAGCCAGAAACCTCGGCTGTCGACAATACAAAGGTGTTTGGTTCAGTCGGGGAGCGCTGTCTACCTTAACAAAGTACCGAAACAAACGTAATAAGTAAAATTGTAAATACAACCCAATTGTGTCACGAATACCAATACCGTTATTACATCTGTAAATAAACAAAGCATCGATATTGAGTAACAGTGCGTGTCTTCCTCCAAAACCATGTAGCATTAATAATAAAAATTAGGGGCAACAGGTCTAGAAGATTACTAGCGATCTTATAAAAAAATTACACGGGCAATCAGTACATGAGCAGGAATGTGAGCTGTAACTGAAAAGTACTACATGCGATTTAGCTAGATTTGACACGATATATATATATATAACCATTTGCTAAAACTTTATTAGGCAAGCAGATGATGAGAGAAGCAGAAAGAAAATGATGAGTATGGTGATTGCCGCAGCTAGTGTTTTGCTTAATTTTTTTTTTGTTTTAATTACACTAACTTCTCTAACAAACTTTCACGGATAAGTTCGTACCCGACGACGCATGATGCCTGTCTAATCGGCGTTGTGTCCCTCAGTGTGGCAGATTTATCTTGCTACTTCCTGAAATGCCGGGAACCATAGGCATCGCTGCCTTTACCCAGACGAATCAACTTGAACTCGTCCGTTCATGAGTTCTGGGGCTTGCCGAGCTTGAAAGAGTACCCAGTGTTTTGCCCGCCCCGTCTCAACTCACGTCGCTTTTCCACCGGCAATACGCTGGATATTTCCCAAAAGACGAGTGGCGACAAAAACCCCCCGGTTTGGCCACACCACGAAACTCGTCTCTACTCTTTTGTCATGGTGACATTTTCTGCGCAGCGGACCCGGTGATCCGACTCCCTCAACCTACCTCGAATAGCCCTCCCCTTCGATCCAACTGCATCCTCTTACTTAAGCCCGTCGACGGGAGCTTCGAGGCGATGCCTCTTGTGGGCACGACCAGCCAAATCAGCCCCGTCCGCGCGTGATGATTAAGTGCAAGCGAACGTGACTTGGCGTTAACGCCACCCATGCTGTCACCTGTGCCAAACGGGAGTGATAGCTAACAGTTGCCAGTCTTCTAACAACCCCGGTTCAACAATAAAATCTCAACTCCCCCTTACCTCCAAATCTTTGCTGTTCTTTCTTTTTGGAACGTAGAGCATCTTGGGCGTGCTGTGTTCAGAATTGATGCGCTCTACAGCCTAACGCAGATGTCGGCCATATGAGTTCCTTCAAAGTTTATAATCCGTTTGATAAGCGTCCATTCCTATTGGTTGAAACAACTTGTAATGTATTAACTATATATTACTATGGCTAATAGTGGGCTTTAGAAGATGGA